>NC_086447.1:525656482-525773982 GCF_028390025.1 Pseudophryne corroboree | reverse complement strand
CCCAACATTGGCCAGTCCCTGCAACAATAAAAGAAAATTCTAGATAAACTCCAAATGAAGGCAAATATGGGTGCGGATCTGAAGAGTCCACAGAACACAGAAATTTAGTAGAATTTATCTTTCTGCCATGGCTTAACACTGCTCCTCTGACCCCTTGTGCAGTACGGTAGCCCCTGTTTGAGTTGGCCTCCTCTGGCAGGATGGAGCCAGGGATGACCTGGTTCAGAACATTCTCCTTTGGGGGTGGCAGTGGCGGTTATACTTGCCTGAAGTGGTAAGGGTTAACTTACCACTTTGTCATGGCAGTATTTAAGTTCAGTGGCTGTGCGGGATGCCGGACGAATGCAGACATTGTTTTTAAAGGGACAATCATGAACATGACTGTCCCTTTAAAAATAGTCAGAGTTCGGCCTACATCCTGCACGGCCGCAGAACTCTGACTTCAACACTCGGACTTCATTAAATCCCGGCCCATACATTAAAGGGTCAAATCAATAAGGCAAGTTTGAGAAAGTGAGTTTGTATCACAAACCTTGCATACATCATGTAAGAGAAGTGCATGAAAAAGTGGGGACACCATCCTGAACCTCAAAAAGTGTCAACTGAGATAGCTGGCCATAAGAAAAGTACTGGAGGCTTTTTAACCTCTTGGCTTGTGTGGTCATATCAGATGCAACCATACCAGGCTGATCTTTCCGTGACATGGTCGCATCTTATGCGACCAGTCAGAATGCTGACTTTGCAGGGCTGGTAGAATATAATCTTCTAGCAGCTGCTTATCACAGAGAGACCTCATGAGACCTCTGCTTCCTGGTTCCCTCCCTTCTGTGTGTGCCATGCTGCTGTTCACTGATCGGGCAGCCCTTGAGCACCCCCCAGAAACCCTTGGAAACCCCCCATGTCATGGTTGCAGACATTATAAGTCCCCATTACCTAGCTTTTCCCAACTCCTCACAGCTTCAGAAAGAAACAGCTGTTGGTGCTACCCTATAGAAGCCTATGGTCTTCTTTTGTATCCCTCCCAGAATCCTCCGTGGTTTAGTTGGAAGATGTTCCTTTAAGACTGGCTCTTCCTTCAGGATTCTCCAGTTCCTAGTTCCTGAAGGAAGATCCAGTCTTAAAGGAACATCTTCCAACTAAACCATCCTTTATATATAGAAGAGCAAGATCTTTAAAAGATAATCTAGTTAAGAGCACATTACAGGAATTAAAACCTAAAAGTGAAAGAACTAAAGGATTCCACAAATGTGGCTCCTGTTTTATGTGTCGCTCAGCATATAAATATAATAATAAAAAAAAAACTCCCTCATTTCAGATTAATGGAAAGGATTATACTATAAATAGCTTTATAACATGCCACTCAAGAAATATTATTTATTTGGTAAAATGTACATGCGGGCTAATATATATAGGGAAAACGGCAAGGAATCTAAAAACACGAATGGCAGAACATGTATATAATGTTAAAAAAACAAATCTTAGCCACCCACTTTCTGAACATTTAAAAAAAGTTCACAATAGCTCGGAAACATGTATTAAAAGGTTTTTGGGTATAGAACAAGTAAATGAATCATGGAAATCCAAAGATGTAGAAGTTCGATTAGCTAAAAAAGAAATGAAATGGACTTATTTGTTGAATAGTTTGATTCCTGGAGGTTTAAATGCTGATTTTGAGTTAAAATGGTTTTTAACATAAATGTATTTTTTAATTAAATGTGTCTGTTTTTATTCTTTTATATGTCGACTGTGCTGGAACTATTACAAGAAAAATCATGGATACAATAAAACTCCAATTCTCGATGTAGGGATGGACAACACGGGAATACGAAGTACCGTGGTAGTTTTTTAATGGAGAATTTGGAGTGTCCATAATAGTACATTTGAGATCCATTTCCGGTTGCTATGGAACGTAAAAAAGCAGGTGGAACGCAATCGAATTGTGGAGAATAGTGATATGAACATCACTTGCTTCTTGTATAAAACAGCTGACTATAGGCTTAAAAAACATCTCTAACCTAAAGTGGAACGCTAAACACGTGTCTCCTGATGATGTTGAAATGCAAAAAGCGCAGACTCCCGCTCATGACGATCGTAGTGGAACGCAAAGCACATATTTCCGGGTGACGTTGGAACGCAAACCATGCACTTCCGCTGCATCGGCCTGAGGGGAAACGCGGGGAAAAAAATGGAAACAGCACAGCAGTCATATCCAGAATTAGGGTATAAATATCTTTGAGGAGGTCAGCAATTCATGCACTTGAAAAAGGATTTACTAAGATCCAAAATGCATCGTGCCGTGATGGTGAACATTTTGGTCGACTTCTAGAGACTCTCCAACATCTTGGGCAAAGCTAAGTGTTGTGTTACTGAACGGCCTAAATGGACCCTATTTCACCACTATTAGGCACACACCACTAGCCCTAGAGGGTATGAAAAAAGGAGTTTTACTTTCATGCACTTTAATTGCTCTTTAATTGTTTTATATGTTTGTATGCACTTTTTTGTCATATGTTTTTATTTATTTATTTTAAGTGTGATGTTTACAAGCAGAAAGTGCACTGTGACATTATAAATCTGCTTTTATAATGATGCACCTTATGCACTTGTCCTAATAAATGTTAATATTAGGGATGTGCACTTGAAATTTTTCGGGTTTTGTGTTTTGGTTTTGGGTTCGGTTCCGCGGCCGTGTTTTGGGTTCGACCGCGTTTTGGCAAAACCTCACCGAATTTTTTTTGTCGGATTCGGGTGTGTTTTGGATTCGGGTGTTTTTTTCAAAAAACCCTAAAAAACAGTTTAAATCATAGAATTTGGGGGTCATTTTGATCCCAAAGTATTATTAACCTCAAAAACCATAATTTCCACTCATTTTCAGTCTATTCTGAATACCTCACACCTCACAATATTATTTTTAGTCCTAAAATTTGCACCGAGGTCGCTGGATGACTAAGCTAAGCGACCCTAGTGGCCGACACAAACACCTGGCCCATCTAGGAGTGGCACTGCAGTGTCACGCAGGATGGCCCTTCCAAAAAACACTCCCCAAACAGCACATGACGCAAAGAAGAAAAAAAGAGGCGCAATGAGGTAGCTGTGTGAGTAAGATAAGCGACCCTAGTGGCCGACACAAACACCTTGCCCATCTAGGAGTGGCACTGCTGTGTCACGCAGGATGGCCCTTCCAAAAAACACTCCCCAAACAGCACATGACGCAAAGAAGAAAAAAAGAGGAGCAATGAGGTAGCTGTGTGAGTAAGATAAGCGACCCTAGTGGCCGACACAAACACCTGGCCCATCTAGGAGTGGCACTGCAGTGTCACGCAGGATGGCCCTTCCAAAAAACACTCCCCAAACAGCATATGACGCAAATAAAAATGAAAGAAAAAAGAGGTGCAAGATGGAATTGTCCTTGGGCCCTCCCACCCACCCTTATGTTGTATAAACAGGACATGCACACTTTAACCAACCCATCATTTCAGTGACAGGGTCTGCCACACGACTGTGACTGAGATGACGGGTTGGTTTGGACCCCCACCGAAAAAGAAGCAATTAATCTCTCCTTGCACAAACTGGCTCTACAGAGGCAAGATGTCCACCTCATCATCATCCTCCGATATATCACCGTGTACATCCCGCTCCTCACAGATTATCAATTCGTCCCCACTGGAATCCACCATCTCAGCTCCCTGTGTACTTTGTGGAGGCAATTGCTGCTGGTCAATGTCTCCACGGAGGAATTGATTATAATTCATTTTAATGAACATCATCTTCTCCACATTTTCTGGAAGTAACCTCGTACGCCGATTGCTGACAAGGTGAGCGGCGGCACTAAACACTCTTTCGGAGTACACACTTGTGGGAGGGCAACTTAGGTAGAATAAAGCCAGTTTGTGCAAGGGCCTCCAAATTGCCTCTTTTTCCTGCCAGTATAAGTACGGACTGTCTGACGTGCCTACTTGGATGCGGTCACTCATATAATCCTCCACCATTCTTTCAATGGTGAGAGAATCATATGCAGTGACAGTAGACGACATGTCCGTAATCGTTGTCAGGTCCTTCAGTCCGGACCAGATGTCAGCATCAGCAGTTGCTCCAGACTGCCCTGCATCACCGCCAGCGGGTGGGCTCGGAATTCTGAGCCTTTTCCTCGCGCCCCCAGTTGCGGGAGAATGTGAAGGAGGAGATGTTGACAGGTCGCGTTCCGCTTGACTTGACAATTTTCTCACCAGCAGGTCTTTGAACCCCAGCAGACTTGTGTCTGCCGGAAAGAGAGATCCAAGGTAGGTTTTAAATCTAGGATCGAGCACGGTGGCCAAAATGTAGTGCTCTGATTTCAACAGATTGACCACCCGTGAATCCTTGTTAAGCGAATTAAGGGCTCCATCCACAAGTCCCACATGCCTAGCGGAATCGCTACCTTTTAGCTCCTCCTTCAATGCCTCCAGCTTCTTCTGCAAAAGCCTGATGAGGGGAATGACCTGACTCAGGCTGGCAGTGTCTGAACTGACTTCACGTGTGGCAAGTTCAAAAGGTTGCAGAACCTTGCACAACGTTGAAATCATTCTCCACTGCGCTTGAGACAGGTACATTCCACCTCCTATATCGTGCTCAATTGTATAGGCTTGAATGGCCTTTTGCTGCTCCTCCAACCTCTGAAGCATATAGAGGGTTGAATTCCACCTCGTTACCACTTCTTGCTTCAGATGATGGCAGGGCAGGTTCAGACGTTTTTGGTGGTGCTCCAGTCTTCTGTACGTGGTGCCTGTACGCCGAAAGTGTCCCGCAATTCTTCTGGCCACCGACAGCATCTCTTGCACGCCCCTGTCGTTTTTAAAAAAATTCTGCACCACCAAATTCAAGGTATGTGCAAAACATGGGACGTGCTGGAATTTGCCCATATTTAATGCACACACAATATTGCTGGCGTTGTCCGATGCCACAAATCCACAGGAGAGTCCAATTGGGGTAAGCCATTCCGCGATGATCTTCCTCAGTTGCCGTAAGAGGTTTTCAGCTGTGTGCGTATTCTGGAAACCGGTGATACAAAGCGTAGCCTGCCTAGGAAAGAGTTGGCGTTTGCGAGATGCTGCTACTGGTGCCGCCGCTGCTGTTCTTGTGGCGGGAGTCCATACATCTACCCAGTGGGCTGTCACAGTCATATAGTCCTGACCCTGCCCTGCTCCACTTGTCCACATGTCCGTGGTTAAGTGGACATTGGGTACAACTGCATTTTTTAGGACACTGGTGAGTCTTTTTCTGACGTCCGTGTACATTCTCGGTATCGCCTGCCTAGAGAAGTGGAACCTAGATGGTATTTGGTAACGGGGGCACACTGCCTCAAGAAATTGTCTAGTTCCCTGTGAACTAACGGCGGATACCGGACGCACGTCTAACACCAACATAGTTGTCAAGGCCTCAGTTATCCGCTTTGCAACAGGATGACTGCTGTGATATTTCATCTTCCTCGCAAAGGACTGTTGGACAGTCAATTGCTTGGTGGAAGTAGTAAAAGTGGGCTTACGACTTCCCCTCTGGGATGACCATCGACTCCCAGCAGCAACAACAGCAGCACCAGCAGCAGTGGGCGTTACACGCAAGGATGCATCGGAGGAATCCCATGCAGGAGAGGACTCGTCAGAATTGCCAGTGACATGACATGCAGGACTATTGGCATTCCTGGGGAAGGAGGAAATTGACACTGAGGGAGTTGGTGGGGTGGTTTGCGTGAGCTTGGTTACAAGAGGAAGGGATTTACTGGTCAGTGGACTGCTTCCGCTGTCGCCCAAAGTTTTTGAACTTGTCACTGACTTATTATGAATGCGCTGCAGGTGACGTATAAGGGAGGATGTTCCGAGGTGGTTAACATCCTTACCCCTACTTATTACAGCTTGACAAAGGCAACACACGGCTTGACAAATGTTGTCCGCATTTCTGGTGAAATACTTCCACACCGAAGAGCTGATTTTTTTGGTATTTTCACCAGGCATGTCAACGGCCCTATTCCTCCCACGGACAACAGGTGTCTCCCCGGGTGCCTGACTTAAACAAACCACCTCACCATCAGAATCCTCCTTGTCAATTTCCTCCCCAGCGCCAGCAACACCCATATCCTCCTCATCCTGGTGTACTTCAACACTGACATCTTCAATCTGACTATCAGGAACTGGACTGCGGGTGCTCCTTCCAGCACTTGCAGGGGGCGTGCAAATGGTGGAAGGCGCATGCTCTTCACGTCCAGTGTTGGGAAGGTCAGGCATCGCAACCGACACAATTGGACTCTCCTTGTGGATTTGGGATTTCGAAGAACGCACAGTTCTTTGCGGTGCTTTTGCCAGCTTGAGTCTTTTCAGTTTTCTAGCGAGAGGCTGAGTGCTTCCATCCTCATGTGAAGCTGAACCACTAGCCATGAACATAGGCCGTTCCTTGCCACTCCGTGTGGTAAATGGCATATTGGCAAGTTTACGCTTCTCCTCCGACAATTTTATTTTAGATTTTGGAGTCCTTTTTTTACTGATATTTGGTGTTTTGGATTTTACATGCTCTGTACTATGACATTGGGCATCGGCCTTGGCAGACGACGTTGCTGGCATTTCATCGTCTCGGCCATGACTAGTGGCAGCAGCTTCAGCACGAGGTGGAAGTGGATCTTGATCTTTCCCTAATTTTGGAACCTCAACATTTTTGTTCTCCATATTTTAATAGGCACAACTAAAAGGCACCTCAGGTAAACAATGGAGATGGATGGATACTAGTATACTTATGGATGGACGAGCGACTGCCGACACAGAGATAGCTACAGCCGTGGACTACCGTACTGTGTCTGCTGCTAATATAGACTGGATGATAAGGAGATGAAATTAATATATATATATATATATATATATATATATATAATATCACTAGTACTGCAGCCGGACAGGTATATATATTTATTATGTAATGACTGATGACGGACCTGCTGGACACTGTCAGCTCAGCAGCACCGCAGACTGCTACAGTAAGCTACTATAGTAGTATGTATAAAGAAGAAAGAAAAAAAAAAAACACGGGTAGGTGGTATACAATTATGGATGGACGAGCGACTGCCGACACAGAGGTAGCTACAGCCGTGGACTACCGTACTGTGTCTGCTGCTAATATAGACTGGATGATAAGGAGATGAAATTAATATATATATATATATAATATCACTAGTACTGCAGCCGGACAGGTATATATATTTATTATGTAATGACTGATGACGGACCTGCTGGACACTGTCAGCTCAGCAGCACCGCAGACTGCTACAGTAAGCTACTATAGTAGTATGTATAAAGAAGAAAAAAAAAAAAAAAAAAACACGGGTAGGTGGTATACAATTATGGATGGACGAGCGACTGCCGACACAGAGGTAGCTACAGCCGTGGACTACCGTACTGTGTCTGCTGCTAATATAGACTGGATGATAATGAGATGAAATCAATATATATATATATAATATCACTAGTACTGCAGCCGGACAGGTATATATATTTATTATGTAATGACTGATGACGGACCTGCTGGACACTGTCAGCTCAGCAGCACCGCAGACTGCTACAGTAAGCTACTATAGTAGTATGTATAAAGAAGAAAGAAAAAAAAAAACCACGGGTAGGTGGTATACAATTATGGATGGACGAGCGACTGCCGACACAGAGGTAGCTACAGCTGTGGACTACCGTACTGTGTCTGCTGCTAATATAGACTGGATGATAATGAGATGAAATCAATATATATTATATCACACTAGTACTGCAGCCGGACAGGTAGATATATTTTATTATGTAATGACTGATGAAGGACCTGCTGGACACTGTCAGCTCAGCAGCACCGCAGACTGCTACAGTAAGCTACTATAGTAGTATGTATAAAGAAGAAAGAAAAAAAAAAACACGGGTAGGTGGTATACAATTATGGATGGACGAGCGACTGCCGACACAGAGGTAGCTACAGCCGTGGACTACCGTACTGTGTCTGCTGCTAATATAGACTGGATGATAATGAGATGAAATCAATATATATATATATATATAATATCACTAGTACTGCAGCCGGACAGGTATATATATTTATTATGTAATGACTGATGACGGACCTGCTGGACACTGTCAGCTCAGCAGCACCGCAGACTGCTACAGTAAGCTACTATAGTAGTATGTATAAAGAAGTAAGAAAAAAAAAAAAACCACGGGTAGGTGGTATACAATATTATATATATATTATATACAATTATATATATATATATATTAAACTGGTGGTGACTGGTGGTCAGGTCACTGGTCACACTATCAGCAACTTGCAAGTAGTACTCCTAAGCAGACAATCACAATATATATTATACTGGTGGTCAGTGTGGTCACAATGGCAGTGTGGCACTCTGGCAGCAAAAGTGTGCACTGTACGTTATATGTACTCCTGAGTCCTGCTCTCAGACTCTAACTGCTCCCCACTGTCAGTGTCTCCCCCACAAGTCAGATAATATACAGTCACACTATCTATCACTTCAGCAAGTAACTAGTACTCCTCCTAATGCTCCCCAAAATTACTACTGTGTCTCTCTCTACTGTCTCACTCTCTTCTCTATAAACGGAGAGGACGCCAGCCACGTCCTCTCCCTATGAATCTCAATGCACGTGTGAAAATGGCGGCGACGCGCGGCTCCTTATATAGAATCCGAGTCTCGCGATAGAATCCGAGCCTCGCGAGAATCCGACAGCGGGATGATGACGTTCGGGCGCGCTCGGGTTAACCGAGCAAGGCGGGAAGAACTGAGTCGCTCGGCCCCGTGTAAAAAAACATGAAGTTCGGGCGGGTTCGGATTCCGAGGAACCGAACCCGCTCATCCCTAGTTAATATCCCACCTATATCTAAAAGTGTTTTGAGAGTGTGGATATTTATTTGGGAAAAGAACATCCTTCTGGAAACAGCGCAAAGTCCTATTGTTACTAAAATACACTAAGTTCATATTATGCATACATTGTAGTATATAGAATATTTCACACTATGCAGTATATTTATCAATTGATGTTTTTCTAGAAGACCGCTTAAAGAATAATTTGTATATGAATTACTTCAACCATCCTTGAATTAATTGTAAAATATTGTTTAATAAATATAACATACTGTGGGGCAAATTCATCATCCTTTAAATGTCAGAATTTCTACATTTCCCAGGGAATGTAGAAATTGTGACATTCACCAAACCCCGAAGAAGCATTTTTTTCGGAGTCTGAAAGGTAAACTGTTTGCCGCCCATAGATGGCAAACAGCTTCCCGAACGTGTTCATAAGTTTCTGGCAGCTTGAGTAACAGCATGTGTAGGCAGGGCTGAATTAAGCCTCGGGGGTGCCCAGGGCACTTAACACAGGAGGGGCCCCGATGGAAGGTGGAGGATGTATATTAACTTGTGCATACCTCCCAACATGTCCCATTCAAGGAGGAACAAAATGCTCTCTACCTGGACTTCTCACTTAATAAATGATGGCATCACTTGTGTTGAACTATTTAATTAATAAGAAAGGTACTTAAACATGGGTGATTGCAATCATACATTAATAAGGAAGTCCAGGTAGAGAGAATTTATTTTGTAATTTAAACCATTTATATTAAATTTAAACTGATGTACATTAGTTTAAAAATTCCTGGGTACTGTTTATAGCTCCACCTAATTGAAAGACAACTATTTTAGAAACTTTTCTTGTAGTGGAACAAAGACTACTTAACCTTAAAAATACACATAGAAAAATATAATAATTTATCTTGTCATATGCAAGAATAGCAGCAGTCTCTGCACTACTTCCACACTGGGACAGGACTCAGGAGAACTCCCTGTGTATGTCTCTATCTCTAGACCCAAATGGTTTAGTTGCATAACAGTTTACACAGGACAGAGACACCCTGGTGAGGAGGAGGAGAAGTTGGGATCCATGTGTCACTTACAGCTCACTCCACCCTCCTATCTCTCCTCTGGTCAGAAAGCTCTGTCAGTAGCTCATGAAACATGATATTCCTGGGTCTCTACCTACACTGCAAACTGTCCTGCTTGCATTCCAGCTGCTAGTTCTGCTGCTGCTTAAGAGGGACAGTTAGTGATGTCAGTGTGCTCTGGCTGGGGGCCCCTTGACATCCCACCCCCCCTTTATCTGGCTATGTGTGTAGAGGCGGGATCTATTCAGATCACTCACAGCTGTGCTGTGTTCTGTGCGGCTAACCTTCCTCTCAGTGCCGCCAGCCTCCGGTGATGCCATGATCTCCTCCCACTGCAGCCACAGACACATGGGGTCACAGGGTGCCGGCGGGGTGGGGTATGTGGCCGCCGACACATCAGTAAGGTGTGGGGGTGACCAGCCGCAGAAAAACTGGAGGGTGGAGCCACAGACACATACAACAGTGAGGAGATAGCGGGGGGTTGGAGGGCTGTTGCAGGCACATGGTGCCGGCAAGGGGGGCAGACACATAAACAGTAAACAGTCCACTGGGGAGTTGGGGTGAGGGTATTGGCTGCCACAGTGACCAGGCAGGGTCCCGGCAGTAAAGTGTCAGAGGTGGCGGTGGGGGGACCTCTGTTGCTGGAGGTGAGGAGATAGGGGGCCCGAGACTGTAGCCAACAGACCATGCACCGGGCAATGAGAACAATTTCACTTTCCGAAAAACTGTCTTCACAAAAGGAGCAGTTTTTCGAAAGTGATAACTTTATTAAGCAGGAAAGATTAATTCTGAAAAACAATTTTTCATGATGAATATACCCCTGTATCTCAATACAATGCTAAATTTAAAAATTACTTACACATAGAACACAAAATAAAGTGGTGTATTCTCCATGTAGCATATGTGCAATATTATCTATACTTGCATATTATACAGTAAGTAACAAATAATTCTTCTTCTTTTTTAAATGGAGCATTAGGGTACGCAGTGGCCAAAAATTTAAATATCTAAATAAATAAACAGAACAACCATAGGTAGACCAGACCAGACCTTTTACAAGGTTACTGGTATCCTCACTGCTCCTGATACACATTCAACAGACTATAGTATTTTCCAACATAAGATATGCTACTATGAATTGCACATCCATGTAAACCACACATATTTGGCTTTCAACCATACTTGCCGAATTCCTGCCAGATCGGTTCAGCAGTTGGGGGTGACACCACTGCCCCTCCCCCCCATCTCCCTCCCCGCTACACAATGCCATGATTAGCTACTTAAGAGATAAAGTGCATAATTTCTGGTGCTACAAAAGCTCAAATATTAAATTAACCATGGTTAAAATGCTGGTACCTTTTTGTAATTGTTTTTTTGTCTAATTTTGACTACCTGAACCACCTTAAATTTGACTATTTGTTAAGAATATTCTAACAAAAATATTTTCAGTTTTAAAGCAAATTGTTGGAATTTATTTGTTTGCTTTAAAGTAGTGATGTGCACCGAAAATTTTTCGGGTTTTGTGTTTTGGTTTTGGATTCGGTTCCGCGGCCGTGTTTTGGATTCGGATGCGTTTTGGCAAAACCTCCCTGAAAATTTTTTGTCGGATTCGGGTGTGTTTTGGATTCGGGTGTTTTTTACAAAAACCCCTCAAAAACAGCTTAAATCATAGAATTTGGGGGTCATTTAGATCCCATAGTATTATTAACCTCAATAACCATAATTTCCACTCATTTTCAGTCTATTCTGGACACCTCACACCTCACAATATTATTTTTAGTCCTAAAATTTGCACCGAGGTCGCTGGATGGCTAAGCTAAGCGACACAAGTGGCCGACACAAACACCTGGCCCATCTAGGAGTGGCACTGCAGTGTCAGACAGGATGGCACTTCAAAAAAATAGTCCCCAAACAGCACATGATGCAAAGAAAAAAAGAGGCGCACCAAGGTTGCTGTGTGACTAAGCTAAGCGACACAAGTGGCCGACACAAAACACCTGGCCCATCTAGGAGTGGCACTGCGGTGTCAGGCAGGATGGCACTTCAAAAAAATTGTCCCCAAACAGCACATGATGCAAAGAAAAATGAAAGAAAAAAAGAGGTGCATTATGGAATTGTCCTTGGGCCCTCCCACCCACCCTTATGTTGTATAAACAGGACATGCACACTTTAACGAACCCATCATTTCAGCGACAGGGTCTGCCACACGACTGTGACTGAAATGACTGGTTGGTTTGGGCACCCACCAAAAAAGAAGCAATCAATCTCTCCTTGCACAAACTGGCTCTACAGAGGCAAGATGTCCACCTCATCCTCATCCTCCGATTCCTCACCCCTTTCACTGTGTACATCCCCCTCCTCACAGATTATTAATTTGTCCCCACTGGAATCCACCATCTCAGGTCCCTGTGTACTATCTGGAGGCAATTGCTGGTGAATGTCTCCACGGAGGAATTGATTATAATTCATTTTGATGAACCTCATCTTCTCCACATTTTCTGGAAGTAACCTCGTACGCCGATTGCTGACAAGGTGAACGGCTGCACTAAACACTCTTTCGGAGTACACACTGGAGGGAGGACAACTTAGGTAGAATAAAGCCAGTTTATGCAAGGGCCTCCAAATTGCCTCTTTTTCCTGCCAGTATACGTACGGACTGTCTGACGTGCCTACTTGGATGTGGTCACTCATATAATCCTCCACCATTCTTTCAATGGTGAGAGAATCATATGCAGTGACAGTAGACGACATCTCAGTAATCGTGGGCAGGTCCTTCAGTCCGGACCAGATGTCAGCACTCGCTCCAGACTGCCCTGCATCACCGCCAGCGGGTGGGCTCGGAATTCTTAGCCTTTTACTCGCACCTCCAGTTGCGGGAGAATGTGAAGGAGGAGCTGTTGACGGGTCACGTTCCGCTTGACTTGACAATTTTCTCACCAGCAGGTCTTTGAACCTCTGCAGACTTGTGTCTGCCGGAAAGAGAGATACAACGTAGGTTTTAAATCTAGGATCAAGCACGGTGGCCAAAATGTAGTGCTCTGATTTCAACAGATTGACCACCCGTGAATCCTGGTTAAGTGAATTAAGGGCTCCATCCACAAGTCCCACATGCCTAGCGGAATCACTCTATTTTAGCTCCTCCTTCAATGTCTCCAGCTTCTTCTTCAAAAGCCAGATGAGGGGAATGACCTGACTCAGGCTGGCAGTGTCTGAACTGACTTCACGTGTGGCAAGTTCAAAGAGTTGCAGAACCTTGCACAACGTTGAAATCATTCTCCACTGCGCTTGAGTCAGGTGCATTCCCCCTCCTTTGCTTATATCGTGGGCAGATGTATAGGCTTGAATGGCCTTTTGCTGCTCCTCCATCCTCTGAAGCATATAGAGGGTTGAATTCCACCTCGTTACCACATCTTGCTTCAGATGATGGCAGGGCAGGTTCAGGACTGTTTGCTGGTGCTCCAGTTTCAGGCACGCGGTGGCTGAATGCCGAAAGTGGCCCGCAATTCTTCTGGCCACCGACAGCATCTCTTGCACGCCCCTGTCATTTTTTAAATAATTCTGCACCACCAAATTCAATGTATGTGCAAAACATGGGACGTGCTGGAATTTGCCCAGATGTAATGCACGCACAATATTGCTGGCGTTGTCCGATGTCACAAATCCCCAGGAGAGTCCAATTGGGGTAAGCCATTCTGCGATGATGTTACTCAGTTTCCGTAAGAGGTTGTCAGCTGTGTGCGTCTTATGGAAAGCGGTGATACAAAGCGTAGCCTGCCTAGGAACGAGTTGGCGTTTGCAAAATGCTGCTACTGGTGCCGCCGCTCTTGTTCTTGCTGCGGGAGGCAATACATCTACCCAGTGGGCTGTCACAGTCATATAGTCCTGAGTCTGCCCTGGTCCACTTGTCCACATGTCCGTGGTTAAGTGGACATTGGGTACAACTGCATTTTTTAGGACACTTGTGACTCTTTTTCTGAGGTCTGTGTACATTTTCGGTATCGCCTGCCTAGAGAAATGGAACCTAGATGGTATTTGGTACCGGGGACAGAGTACCTCAATCAAGTCTCTAGTTGCCTGTGAATTAACGGTGGATACCGGAACCACGTTTCTCACCACCCAGGCTGACAATACCTGAGTTATCCGCTTTGCAGCAGGATGACTGCTGTGATATTTCATCTTCCTCGCAAAGGACTGTTGGACAGTCAATTGCTTACTGGAAGTAGTACAAGTGGTCTTCCGACTTCCCCTCTGGGATGCCGATCGACTCCCAGCAGCAACAACAGCAGTGCCAGCAGCAGTAGGCGTTACACTCAAGGATGCATTGGAGGAATCCCAGGCAGGAGAGGACTCGTCAGACTTGCCAGTGACATGGCCTTCAGGACTATTGGCTTTCCTGTGTAAGGTGGAAATTGACACTGAGGGAGTTGGTGGTGTGGTTTGCAGGAGCTTGGTTACAAGAGGAAGGGATTTAGTGGTCAGTGGACTGCTTCCGCTGTCATCCAAAGTTTTTGAAGTTGTCACTGACTTCTGATGAATGCGGACCAGGTGACATATAAGGGAGGATGTTCCTAGGTGGTTAACGACCTTACCCCTACTTATTACAGCTTGACAAAGGCAACACACGGCTTGACACCTGTTGTCCGCATTTGTGTTTAAATAATTTCACACCGAAGAGGTGATTTTTTTTGTATTTTGAATAGGCATGTCAATGGCCATATACATCCCACGGACAACAGGTGTCTCCCCGGGTGCCTGACTTAAACAAACCACCTCACCATCAGAATCCTCCTTGTCAATTTCCTACCCAGCGCCAGCAACACCCATATCCTCATCCTGGTGTACTTCAACAGTGACATCTTCAATTTGACTATCAGGAACTGGACTGCGGGTGCTCCTTCCAGCACTTGCAAAGGGCGTGCAAATGGTGGAAGGCGCAAGCTCTTCCCGTCCAGTGTTGGGAAGGTCAGGCATCACAACCGACACAATTGGACTCTCCTTGGGGATTTGTGATTTAGAAGAACGCACAGTTCTTTGCTGTGCTTTTGCCAGCTTAAGTCTTTTCATTTTTCTAGCGAGAGGATGAGTGCTTCCATCCTCATGTGAATCTGAACCACTAGCCATGAACATAGGCAAGGGCCTCAGCCGTTCCTTGCCACTCCGTGTCGTAAAAACTGAAATGCACCACAGGTATGGATGGATAGTATACTTGACAACACAGAGGTAGGTAGAGCAGTGGCCTTCCGTACCGTACTGCTATATATACTGGTGGTCACTGTCAGCAAAACTCTGCACTGTATTCCTCCTATATAATACTGGTGGTCCCCAGTCCCCACAATAAAGCAGTTTGAGCACAGATATATGCAGCACACTGAGCACAGATATGGAGTGTTTTTCAGGCAGACAACGTATACTGGTGGTCACTGGTCAGCAAAACTCTGCACTGTACTCCTCCTGTATAATATACTGGTGGTCCCCAGTCCCCACAATAAAGCAGTGTGAGCACAGATATATGCAGCACACTGAGCACAGATATGGAGTGTTTTTCAGGCAGACAACGTATACTGGTGGTCACTGTCAGCAAAACTCTGCACTGTACTCTGTCACGATCCGGGTATCTGGACGCCATTTCTTACCCATCAGATGCCTCCTAAGGCTGGCTCAGCGCTCCAGGACCGGATCCCATCTGTTATCCTGATGTGTACATTCCTGTATCCTCTCCTGTCACTCTGGGACGCTGTCACAGTAAATGCCATATTACACCTGGCATGGCGTCTCCCGCGGCCTCCGCCGCCGTCCCTGAACTTCTGCATGCAGAGTGTCTGAGTGGCGATTACGTCAGCCGCGGCCTCCGCTGTGTCCGCGTGGTTGGATGTGCATCTGTCAGTCTGGCGCCTCCTGTCTCCGGTGGCCGGCGCCGCCATTACTGTTTTCATTACCACATGGATTACAAACCAAACTTCCCTCCAAGTGTCTGCATGGGCGCAGCCATCTTGGATTCTGTCAGCTGATCATTTCCACCAATCTGTTCTCAGTATTGATAATCTGCATAATTGCCTAGCCAATCCCTTCCTTGCTGCAGGTATAAATACACTGTGCCTGAGCAAGGAAGGCGTCAGTGCTTTGGTTGTCAAACCTAGTTCCTGTTTGTCTCTCTCCTGTGATTGTCTTCCAGGTTCCAGCTCCTGTCTCAAGACTTCCACCATAGAGACCCGCACCAGCATTCCACCTGCGGTGTAGCCTGACTCTCCAATCCATTGTGGATTCATCTGTTTCCAGCTACAACATTACCTGCTTCCAGCTCAGCTTCCAGCAGAGTACAGCTTCTCTTAAAGGGCCGGTGTCCTTTCTACACTTTACCACTCTCCACCGGTATTATTATTTCTCCGCTCTCAAGTTCTACATTTCAGTTCATATTTCATCGCTCCCAAGTTCATTTATTATTTAACTGGTTCCAGCCAGTATCCACTCCGTGCTAACAACAGTCTGGTTCCAGCCAGTATCCACAGCAGCTGTTTTATCTTCAGCAACCCAGCTTTTCCTGGAACACCAGCTGGCACAATCCTGGGTTATCTCCATTGCTACAGTCGGGCCTGGTAAGGACTTTCCATCTAGAAGATCATAAGAACTATCTCACACTACCAGTGCCCTGTGGCTCCTGCCATCCTGTAGTACCCCACGAACTGTATTTATTCTTTGCTGACTTTTACGTTTTCTTTTACTGCTGCTGTGTTGCGGAGTTGTCATAATAAACATCATTGACTTTTATCCAAGTTGTCGTGGTCACGCCTTCGGGCAGTTATTATTCATGTTACTTACATGTCCAGGGGTCTGATACAACCTCCCAGGTTCCGGTACATCTCAGCCCCTACAACTGAGGCTGCCTCCCGTCAGCTCAGGCCCTCAGTTGTGACAGTAAGCACTGACCTAATGAATCCAGCCGGAGACCAGGATCAAGCGGCCAGGCCGATGCAAGAACTGGCAGCCCGACTAGAACATCAGGAGGCTGCACAGGGCCACATCATCCGCTGTCTCCAGGATCTCTCTACTCGGCTGGATGGGATTCAGACAACTCTCCGTGGATCAGGCGCGTCTGGTGCGTCAACCACAGTGACTCCAGCTATAACCCCACCCACCTTACCCATTTCTGCTCCACGTCTTCATCTTCCAACGCCAGCAAAATTTGACGGATCTCCAAGATTCTGCAGGGGATTTCTCAACCAGTGTGAGATTCAGTTTGAGCTACAACCTGGCAATTTTCCCAGTGACCGTACAAAAATTGCCTACATTATTTCTCTTCTCAGTGGCTCAGCCCTTGATTGGGCATCACCGTTATGGGAGAGGTCCGACACCCTGCTATCTTCCTACACTGCCTTCGTGTCAACATTCAGGCGCATCTTCGACGAGCCAGGCCGGGTAACCTCAGCTTCATCCGAGATTCTCCGTTTACGCCAGGGGTCACGTACTGTAGGACAATATCTGATACAGTTCCAGATCCTGGCATCCGAACTGGCATGGAACGACGAGGCCCTGTATGCTGCATTCTGGCATGGCTTATCTGAGCGTATTAAAGATGAGTTAGCTACCAGAGACTTACCTTCTAAGTTAGATGAGCTAATCTCACTCTGCACGAAAGTTGATTTACGTTTCAGAGAGAGAGCAACTGAGCGTGGAAGATCATCTGCTCCAAAATCTTCTGCTCCTCCTCCTCGTCAACTGTCACCATCTAAAGATGAGCCCATGCAACTTGGCCGTTCCCGTTTAACTCCTGCTGAGCGCCGAAGACGTCTCTCCGAGTCTCTCTGTCTCTATTGTGCAGCTCCGTCTCACACCATTAATGCCTGTCCCAAACGTCCGGGAAACTCCAAATCCTAGCTCGCCAAGGAGAGGGCCGGCTAGGAGTAATGATCTCCTCTCCATCTCCTCAAGATTGTAATCTCCCAGTCTCGCTTCAAGTTGCTCAACGTTATCGGAACGTCATTGCCCTCCTTGATTCCGGAGCAGCTGGGAACTTTATTACCGAAGCCTATGTTAAACGGTGGTCCCTACCCACCGAGAGACTTCCTTCATCCATTTCTTTAACTGCCGTGGATGGCAGCAAAATTTTTGATGCAGTTATTTCTTTAAGGACTCTACCAGTTCGTCTGAGAGTGGGAGTTCTTCATTCCGAACTTATTTCTTTTTTAGTGATTCCAAGAGCCACACATCCTGTGGTCCTGGGCCTTCCATGGCTCCGTCTTCACAATCCTACAATTGATTGGACGACTACGCAAATCCTGGCATGGGGTTCCTCCTGTGCTGAGACATGTTTGTTTAAAGTATTGCCTGTCTGTTCTTCCTCCCCCAGGTCGTCTGATGTTCCACCTCCTCCATATCAAGATTTCACGGATGTGTTCAGTAAAGCTTCTGCTGATATCCTTCCTCCTCATAGAGAATGGGACTGCCCGATTGATCTCGTTCCAGGGAAGGTTCCACCTCGAGGCCGAACTTATCCGTTGTCTCTGCCTGAGACGCATTCTATGGAGGAATATATTAAAGAGAACCTAGCAAAGGGGTTCATTCGACCTTCTTCTTCTCCTGCCGGCGCAGGCTTCTTTTTTGTAAAAAAGAAAGATGGTGGTCTGCGGCCGTGCATCGACTACAGAGGTTTGAACGACATTACCATCAAGAACCGTTATCCTTTACCCCTGATTACTGAGCTCTTTGACAGAGTTAGCGGAGCTACCATCTTTACAAAGCTGGACTTGAGAGGTGCATACAATCTCATCCGGATCCGTGAGGGTGACGAGTGGAAGACCGCCTTTAACACCCGTGACGGACATTATGAGTACCTCGTCATGCCCTTCGGATTGAGCAATGCTCCAGCTGTCTTCCAGCATTTTGTCAATGAGATCTTCAGAGACATTCTATACCATCATGTCGTGGTCTATCTAGACGATATCCTCATTTTTGCCAACGATTTAGAGGAACATCGTTTTTGGGTTAAAGAGGTTCTGTCCCGTCTCCGTGTCAATCATCTTTATTGCAAATTAGAAAAATGCGTCTTTGAAGTCAAGTCCATTCCGTTTCTAGGGTACATTGTGTCCGGTTCCGGACTAGAGATGGATCCTGAGAAACTACAAGCAATCCAAAATTGGCCGGTACCCTTAACCCTCAAAGGGGTCCAGAGGTTCTTAGGGTTCGCCAACTATTACCGAAAGTTTATACGAGACTTTTCCACCATTGTGGCGCCTATTACTGCTTTCACTAAGAAGGGTGCTAACCCGTCCAAGTGGTCTGAAGAAGCCATGCAAGCATTTCATCTTTTAAAACAAAGGTTCATCTCTGCGCCTGTTCTGAAACAGCCTGACATCGACTCTCCTTTCATCTTAGAGGTGGATGCCTCCTCCGTTGGAGTAGGAGCGGTGTTATCTCAGAGGGCTAAAGATGGCCATTTACACCCTTGCAGTTTCTTCTCCCGGAAGTTCTCCCCGGCTGAGCGCAACTATGCCATTGGCGACCAGGAGTTGCTAGCCATCAAGCTCGCTCTAGAAGAGTGGAGGTATCTGTTGGAGGGAGCTTCTCATTCAATCACCATACTTACAGACCACAAGAACCTTTTATATCTGAAGGGCGCACAATGTCTCAACCCTCGTCAGGCCAGATGGGCACTTTTCTTTTCCAGGTTCGACTTTAAACTCCAGTTCTGTCCGGGCTCTAAGAATCGCAAGGCCGATGCCCTTTCCCGCTCATGGGAGCAAGAAAATGAGTCAGAGTCTTCAGACAAGCATCCTATTATAAATCCGTTGGCATTCTCCACGGTAGGGATGGACTCTACGCCCCCATCAGGGAAAAGTTTTGTGAAACCGATGCTAAGGAAGAAGCTCATGCATTGGGCCCATGCTTCCCGTTTTGCCGGACATACAGGTATCCAAAAAACCCTGGAGTTTATCTCTAGGTCCTATTGGTGGCCAACTCTGAAAAAGGACGTCTTGGAGTTTATTGCATCTTGCCCAAAGTGTGCTCAACATAAGGTATCCCGCCAGTCGCCTGCGGGGCAACTGGTTCCACTATCTGTTCCCCGTCGACCTTGGACCCATTTGTCGATGGATTTTATTACAGATTTACCCATGTGCAACAAGTTCAATACCATCTGGGTGGTAGTTGACCGGTTCACCAAGATGGCACACTTCATTCCTCTCACCGGTCTTCCGTCAGCTTCCAAGTTGGCTCAAGTATTCATACAAGAGATCTTCCGACTCCACGGTCTTCCTGAAGAAATTATCTCAGATCGAGGAGTTCAATTCACAGCCAAATTCTGGCGAAGTTTATGTCAAGTCCTCCAAGTCAAGCTAAAGTTTTCCACAGCTTACCATCCTCAGACCAATGGTCAAACCGAGAGGGTGAATCAGGACTTGGAGGCCTTCCTCCGCATCTATGTGTCCTCCTCTCAAGATGACTGGGTTCAATTACTTCCCTGGGCCGAGTTCTGTCATAACAACCAGTATCATTCTTCATCTGCTTCAACACAATTCTTCACTAACTTTGGATTCCACCCTAAAGTCCCTGAGTTCCAACCGCTTCCAGCAACTTCTGTTCCCGCAGTGGATATCACCTTGCATCAGTTTGCCAATATCTGGAAGAGCGTACGATCAGCTCTGCTCAAGGCATCGTTCAGGTACAAGAAGTTTGCGGATAAGAAGCGTCGAGCAGTTCCTGCTCTCAAGGTGGGTGATCGGGTATGGTTATCCACGAAGAATTTGAGGTTAAGAGTTCCCAGTATGAAGTTTGCACCTCGCTATATCGGTCCTTTCAAGATTGAACAAGTCATCAATCCTGTTGCTTACAGACTCCAGTTGCCTCCCTTCTTAAAAATACCCAGGACATTCCATGTTTCCCTGTTGAAACCGCTGATCTTGAATCGGTTTCATTCCTCACTTCCTCCAACTCCGAAAGTCCAAACTCAACAAGGCGTTGAGTATGAAGTGGCCAAGATCCTGGACTCACGTCACCGTTACGGTCAACTACAATATCTTATTGACTGGAAGGGTTATGGTCCTGAGGAACGTTCATGGACCAATGCTTCTGATGTCCATGCTCCTGCCTTGGTCCGGAGATTCCATTCCAAGTTTCCTCAAAAGCCAAAGAAGTGTCCTGGGGCCACTCCTAAAGGGGGGGGTGCTGTCACGATCCGGGTATCTGGACGCCATTTCTTACCCATCAGATGCCTCCTAAGGCTGGCTCAGCGCTCCAGGACCGGATCCCATCTGTTATCCTGATGTGTACATTCCTGTATCCTCTCCTGTCACTCTGGGACGCTGTCACAGTAAACGCCATATTACACCTGGCATGGCGTCTCCCGCGGCCTCCGCCGCCGTCCCTGAACTTCTGCATGCAGAGTGTCTGAGTGGCGATTACGTCAGCCGCGGCCTCCGCTGTGTCCGCGTGGTTGGATGTGCATCTGTCAGTCTGGCGCCTCCTGTCTCCGGTGGCCGGCGCCGCCATTACTGTTTTCATTACCACATGGATTACAAACCAAACTTCCCTCCAAGTGTCTGCATGGGCGCAGCCATCTTGGATTCTGTCAGCTGATCATTTCCACCAATCTGTTCTCAGTATTGATAATCTGCATAATTGCCTAGCCAATCCCTTCCTTGCTGCAGGTATAAATACACTGTGCCTGAGCAAGG
Organism: Pseudophryne corroboree; assembly: GCF_028390025.1. Taxonomy (NCBI): domain Eukaryota; kingdom Metazoa; phylum Chordata; class Amphibia; order Anura; family Myobatrachidae; genus Pseudophryne; species Pseudophryne corroboree. Next base: position 525,752,368 of record NC_086447.1, on the reverse strand, counting down.
AAGGCGTCAGTGCTTTGGTTGTCAAACCTAGTTCCTGTTTGTCTCTCTCCTGTGATTGTCTTCCAGGTTCCAGCTCCTGTCTCAAGACTTCCACCATAGAGACCCGTACCAGCATTCCACCTGCGGTGTAGCCTGACTCTCCAATCCATTGTGGATTCATCTGTTTCCAGCTACAACATTACCTGCTTCCAACTCAGCTTCCAGCAGAGTACAGCTTCTCTTAAAGGGCCGGTGTCCTTTCTACACTTTACCACTCTCCACCGGTATTATTATTTCTCCGCTCTCAAGTTCTACATTTCAGTTCATATTTCATCGCTCCCAAGTTCATTTATTATTTAACTGGTTCCAGCCAGTATCCACTCCGTGCTAACAACAGTCTGGTTCCAGCCAGTATCCACAGCAGCTGTTTTATCTTCAGCAACCCAGCTTTTCCTGGAACACCAGCTGGCACAATCCTGGGTTATCTCCATTGCTACAGTCGGGCCTGGTAAAGACTTTCCATCTAGAAGATCATAAGAACTATCTCACACTACCAGTGCCCTGTGGCTCCTGCCATCCTGTAGTACCCCAGGAACTGTATTTATTCTTTGCTGACTTTTACGTTTTCTTTTACTGCTGCTGTGTTGCGGAGTTGTCATAATAAACATCATTGACTTTTATCCAAGTTGTCGTGGTCACGCCTTCGGGCAGTTATTATTCATGTTACTTACATGTCCAGGGGTCTGATACAACCTCCCAGGTTCCGGTACATCTCAGCCCCTACAACTGAGGCTGCCTCCCGTCAGCTCAGGCCCTCAGTTGTGACATACTCCTCCTATATAATATACTGGTGGTCCCCAGTCCCCACAATAAAGCAGTGTGAGCACAGATATATGCAGCACACTGAGAACAGATATGGAGTGTTTTTCAGGCAGACAACGTATACTGGTGGTCACTGTCAGCAAAACTCTGCACTGTACTCCTCCTATATAATACAGCTGCTCCGCAGTCCCCACAATTAAGGAATAAGCACAAATATTTTTGCATCAAGATTAATAAACGGAGAGGACGCCAGCCACGTCCTCTCCCTAACATTTCCAATGCACGAGTGAAAATGGCGGCGACGAGCGGCTGCTTATATAGAATCCGAATCTCGTGAGAATCCGACAGTGGGATGATGACGTTCGGGCGCGCTCGGATTAACCGAGCCATACGGGAGAATCCAAGTATGCCTCGGACCCGTGTAAAATGGGTGAAGTTCGGAGGGGTTCGGTTTCCGAGGAACCGAACCCGCTCATCACTACTTTAAAGTATAAAATTCTGCCAGTCATTATACCATGAGTATAAATGTATAGTTCTTGGTGAACAGAATTGCTTAAATATTTTTGTCATTTCATATGAAAGGAAAGGCTTCATCTGTAAGAGTCAATAGTTTATGATGGTGCAACGCATGTGATCAGTTTTTTGTCAATTTACGTAAAGAAGATCAGCAACTTGCAATTTATCAGCCTGAATTGTCCGCAAATACTATAATTCCCTAAAAAAATATTTTGATTGCAGACCAAAACATGCTCATAACATGCAGTAGGTGTTCTGACATTCTTGCTGTATGACCATTTGATGGTAATTAAATCTATGGTAGTAACTAGGGGATCAGTATGATTTACCGATGGCCGTCACTATACTGACACCGGCATCCCAGCCACCAGGATGCCGGTAGAGTGGTGAGTATTAATAAGTGCCTTCCGGGCTCGCTGCACTCGCCATGCTGTGCTCGCCATGCTGCAGGCAATGGTTCTCCCTCTATGGGTGTCATGGACACCCATACAGGGAGAAAAGCCTGTGGCACCGGCATTCCGGTGCCGGCATTGTGATTGCAGGAATCCCGTGCGGCGGTATGTTACCCGCATACCATAACTAGAGTTGGAATTGAATCAAGCATGGCTGTAGATTTTATTAATATGAGTGAAATATGCATGCAATATTAAATTGACTGAAAGTTTGTTTTATACATGTTCGGTCAAGGTAAAATAAAGTTCTTTATTGAATTTGTTTGTATGGAGGAGTGATGTCACTTTAGTACCATGTAACTGGGAGCAAACAGTCATCCATAAACAGGCCTTTACATGAATCATGGAGTCCCTTTCCTGGGAAACCCCTTTGTTTTACTGGAGGAACTCCTGATGTCTGCTGTTTCCATCTGCTAACATAATTACATCTGAAATCCCAGCATTGTAATATTTGGCATCCTTTTACAATCCTTCTACAGCAATATTTTTGTCCTATTCTAAATGTCACAGTCTTGCCCATTGTAAAGCAGAATTCTGTGTTTTTTGCTATGTTCACAAAATAGACAGATTTTTTAAGTCACATAAACAGCTACAAAGGTACTCACAAAGGTATCATGATGGTACAATAGGCAATTTCATCTCCCGAGTTGTACTAGTTCCATTGCCCTTTGTAGGTGACCCACATTATACTGTCAAGCTATAAAAAGTTAAGCTCTTTCATATAAGATTGCCCTTTTTTAAGCTGTTGATGCTTTGGTATTTTATAAAACTGAAGTATATTTAGCTACACTGTAAAAATTCTGAACGTACAGTGCTGCATCTTACAGTATGTTAACTGTATAGTACCCAGTGACGTCCGGTGGGGTGAGGTGGATGAGGCAGAGCCTTTCCTGTCATATTAACATTAAGCCAGAGTTATGACTTTATAAAGTATATGAAAAATACAAAGAATATATTAGAAATATCTTTTTTTATATTATTCTAATCATTTTTATAGTCAAAATTCTGAAGGAAAAAGTCATTGGAAGGTGAGGCAGTGCCCACCCTGCCTTTCTTTTCCACAAATCGCTAATCAAAACTCACCAAATTTCCATCAGTATATACTGCTGTACCTGTGTATCTGTTTACCATATGTACCCTTTGGCGTAAAACTGACTCTGGTACTAGCCAGTGCCTCCTGAGCCATTCACCTCACCGCACGTCCCTGATAGTACCCATACCATTCCTGAGGAGGAAAAATAAATGACTGCTAAATAATTAAAATACATTGCTAGGTCTAAGTAAATTTATACCAAGGAATCCATTTACTAGATTAAACATTGTTATATATCTTATTTATTGGTAATTTTCATTTTCCTCATATTGCTGTAAAACACAAACACATAGCATATTCATAATTAACTTTCTGCCAAAACCACAGTGACCATCCACATAAGAGAAAATATTTTCATTACTTTAGTAGTTTGGGTAATGCATTTTAAATGAAGTTTTAAAATGGGTGATATTTCACTACAGCCTTTAAACTCTGTCTGATATTAAATACAGGCAAATGAATGAAATGATGCTTTACCTAAATATGTCTAGGGCAGCTGGCAATGTTTTGCTGTCATTCATTTCTAGCAATCACCAGGAATAAGTCCTTGGAGGGATAACTGGACACATAACATCAGCACAGTAATTGCCTCAGGTAGCTTCGTACCAATGGGGCCTGATCTATCATTCACCCAAAGCCCAATACACTAAGCGGAGGCATGTAATGCAACTGAACGCATTAAAACAGAATGGTTTTTCCAGTTCTAATTAGTCATTTCGGTTTATTATTACTTTTGAATTACTATTATATTGTTTTAGAAATATATTTTGACAATATTGTTCTATGGCTGACTAGCTCTAGAATGTAAATGACCTCACTAACTACCTATTTACCATTTAAACTGAACTTCTTTCTACAAGGAAGAACGCAGCACCACCCAAATTTCTCAAACCCAAGACTTTTGGGGTTATTCAGCAGGAATTGAGATGTGATCGCATCTCATCATGTGCTTCTGTAGTCCACAATGCGCGTGCACACACGAGGAGATGTGATCGCATCTTACTTATGCAAACGCCTCTGTCTGATTGACAGGCAGAGGCGTTCATAGGGAAGTATGGGGCAGCGACGCAGCATTTTGGGGGAGGCTACAAGGCATTTGGTGGTCGTGGTGTTGGAAATGGGGGTGGGTTCGGGGCAGCCGTATGATGTCACACACGGATGCAGCGACCCGAAGAATGGCTGCCCTGTGCCTGCCATCACAGCCAGGTTGTGGAGGCAGGGGGGCATCCACAAATCAGTGATGCAATTGCAATTGCATTGCGATTGCATTGTTGCCTAGTATTTCTGTGCTGGGCAGCCCCCAGCATACAATCGCAGCCAGTTGCAATTTTGCTAAAATAGCAATACTGCAACTGAAGCTGAATGAGGGTCCTTATCCTATTTGCATTCAACTATACATCTTCTAGTATTTTTTTTAATTATTATTATTATTATTATTATTTTTGTTACTTTCATCTACTTTTGAAACAAGAAAAAATTCCTCTTTGAGGCGCAGCAAAAGAGCAGCAAATAGATGGTACCTGATAGATCACCAACCTATACATACAGTACGTAAAAAGAAAAGGTACAATCTCACTTTTTGCGCTCCAAATGTCCCTTCACTTGGATAATCCTCACATCGATGATAGAATATACATGAAACAGAAAATAAAACACAATATAGTGTAATACTGTATGTGAATAAAGTTCTTTTCCCCTGTGCAGAGGAGACTATAAGTGATGGAAAACAGTCCCAGTAGAGATCAGACATCCACCTTCTTATGGGATCACCCAAAATGATGTGATGATAACTTGACAATGGGTTCTTACATGTATGCTTACTTGTAAAAATGTAGTAGAACACCCATAAAGGTTTCTTTAGAGGAGATACTTCTTCCTTTCTCTTTAAACCATATGGTATGGATGAATACCACTCATGGAAATAATATGTAGAATTAAAAAAGGGAAGCCAAATTAGGGCAAAGAAAACCCCTTTTATTTTTAAAAGTACAAACAAACAACCAATCGTACCCAGAGTGGGAAACAGAGATGGATTTCAGCTGATAAAGTTACATCCGGATATAACAAGGTCATATGCTCCCCTCAATGAATACACTGGTATAGGACTTCAAAGTAACACTGTATCGACGCGTTTCGACGCTCTGCGGCATCTTTATCAAGATAAAACAGTGTATTTAACACTGGTGTGCAGCATCTCATGTCTGGTCAGCTGAATCCTACTTTTGTTTTATTTCCCTGCATCAAAACGCATGCATGCCATTGAGATATGTTAGAAATCAGTATTATCGGTCATATTTAAACATATTAACTCAAGTAAAGCCACTTTATAATTTACATTTTGTCCATCCGTATTCCTAATCAATTGAATCATTGTTAAAGTGCTATTCTACAGTAGTACAGAACAACTTACCTATTAAGGAGCCTTAATAGGTAAGTTGTTCTGTACTACTGTAATGAACTCCTGATGAAAATTTCTATATGAAGTTGAAATGTTGAGAAAAAAGGCTGTTTGCCTCTTCTTGTCTTCATATTCAATTGCTGTGAGTGCCGCCGACCCTCTGCTTCCCTTGTCTTACATATAGGAAGGTACCCAGCCCGTTGCTTTGTTCTTGGAATATTGAGTGCCGATTACACGGTGGACTATATATATTAATAATCTGAGGGGGCCCCAGAGATATCATTGTACTGGGCCCCAAGAATTCTGTTACCGGCCCTGATTGGGAGGGCTGGATTCCCCTCCATACTTTCTGCTGCTACTATAGTGCATAATCCAGGTAGGTGAGCGCACACAACTCTCATATTGCTAGAATGTAAATGAACCCAATTTAACTTACATAACCACCACAATTTTTAAAAAAAAACTGTATATTTTATTACTGTATTTGTTCAGTAGTTAGTAAACAATACACAGTGTTTGCTAAAGAGGCAAGCTGAGAACGATACTCAGAGCGCTATAAAACATGTATTTATTTGTTTAAAAAATAATTGGATTAAAAAAAACTGTGGCACTGACATAGGTCTCTTTGCAACTTTGCAATGACAACTACAGGCATAACAGAGACATACTACTTCATTCATATACTGTAGATCCAAGCATTTGTATGCTTTAAGCTGCTGAAAAAAGAATAAAACTTAAAGGATTATGGGGGTGATTCAGATCTGATCTTAAATTTAGCACATCCACGATCAGTTTCTCAGACATGCGGGGGGACGTCCAGCACAGGGCTAGTCCGCCCCGCATGTCTGGCTCTACCCCAACCCCTTCCCGCATGGGTGCAAAAGCATCGCACGCTGCCGATGCTTTTGCACCCAATGAGTACATCCCTGCTGGCGCAGCTCCTGCACACTGGGAGGCGGCTACCCACTGAGTCCTAGGTCACGATGGCTGCCGCGGCTCGCCCCCTCAACGTTGTCCAGACCGCACCCTGTCAACGGTGTTCTAATGCCATTGGTATACCCCCTCCCGTCCCGCGACCGCCTCTGCCTGTCAACCAGGCAGAGGTGATTGCAGCCCTGAGATGCTGTTAGCATCTCACTGGGCTCCCGGGGTGTGCACGCGCAGTGCGACTGCTGTGCGTGCACACTCCACAAAGGTCTTCAGACTGCGATCGCTGCCGCTGCAGTGATACAGTCTGAATTAGGCCCTCTGTTACTTTTTCTTGGTGTGCTTCTCTGCACTGCACAGTTATTATAGTATTGTCCTGCAATCTACCAATTCATCGACACTAATTATGGTGTTCATTGTCGATGTGTCATCCAAAGAGTAATTGAAATATTATAATTTAATATAGCAGTGTAGCCATAATTTGATTTCTCATAAGGTTTAGCTTATGACGGTCATTATTATTTAAGTTATCCCTTCTAAATGTTTCATTTCTTAGTGGACAGGCTCATTTTCACTCTTCACTTGCATAAGAGTTACATTTTACCAGTTTCTTTTTTTTATATAATTTATTTGTAGCATACTGGATATTTTTTATTCTACTACTTAATTTTAAATATGTAGGGATCATATGTACACATAATAGGGAAATTAACTTAGCTTTCATTGTGTCGTCTGTTGAGTTAATTTTTCGCAGTTAGTATTAACCCACATAAAAGTGCTAATTATACATTATAACCTCTTTTGCTAACTAATTTGCATACTTCATCACTAGATGGATTTCTATGCCTACATGAGCAGTCAGAAAAATATATGTGTACATGTTCTACTATTCCTTTATTTTATTTTTTACAGTACATTTTAAAGTGTATGTTTTTGTATAAGAGCATGTGATCACATACACTAATATGATATTAGATATTACTGACATCTTAATTCTTATAAGTTATGTTACACCGGGGGTAAGCAAAGTTTTTCTCATTGGGTGCCACTACCATTAATAGTAATAAATGAGTACTAAAAATGTTAGTAGATTCCCTGTCCTTCCTCCGTTGAAATTAGCTTGCTCATGTTAAGTTGATTATTTGTAGACTGGAGATGAAGACATGCATCGGAGATTTGTTAGCATTAACTGTGTCAGGAGTCACCAGTAGTGCAAGTATGGCAGTACGGGCTGGTACGGCATGCCATTAAGAAATTGGCAGTCAGTACGCCATAACGCCTGACCACCTTTCATCTGCTATTAGTGACAAACTGCATTGCCAAGCAAATCCACAGTGCTCAGTGGCATAACAGCTCCTCCTATTTAGCCAGGTCTGCCGGGAGCCTGATGATGATGTCACGTCATATTCCCTGTCCTGGCATGAAGAAGAACCTCATGTGCTCTTTCTCAGGGGTGTATCCTGGGGTTCGAATGCCCCTGGCAAAGTAAGGGACTGACGCCCTCCCTATATTTTTGGGATAATCACAGCTTTGCAGGCTTTCTCTCTGCCTCTTCCCCTGAAAGTACAATCTTTTACACTTTTACACTATGTCCCAGATTTATCAAGCCTTGGAAAGTGATAAAGTGCACAGTGATACAGCATCAACCAATCAGCTCCTGTCATTTTTCAAACATAGCCTGTAACATGGCAGTTACAGTATGAGCTGGTTGGGTGGTACATTATTACTGTGCAATTTTTCACTCTCCAAGGCTGGATTAATCTGGGTCTATATACTGTACTGTCTGTTTTAATCAGTGGTCATTGCTTAGTCTCACTGGATTCCTTATGCTCTTACACTATATATTTTTTGTTACATTTTCCCATGCATAACTTTTTTCCCCTTTCTTCTTTGACCTTTCTGTCATGTGTCCTCTTGTATCCTTGCTTCATGCAAGCAAATTTATTTAAATAACGGTTTATTTAAATTTAAAGAAACCGTTATGTGCACATAGGACATTTGCCCAAGGTCAGTAATGTGGTAAAACCAACGTGCAGTATTACCCACAGGCCATTAAGAGAGATTGATTTATACCTTTTTGTTGTTTTTCTTCTCTTCATGTAATGATTGGGGACCTTTTTTCCATTGAAGCTCACGAGTGACATCACCTTAATTTTGCCTATTCTACATCATTTTGGAAATAAGACAGTATCTGTATAAATGGCGCCTTTATGGTCGGTTTCAATTTGATTTTCTTGTTTAGAGAACTTGTTTGCCAAGATCTTAAGACCTCATAAATGTCTTAAACATGGATGGTGTAATGGTTAGAATTATTGCCTCACAACACTGATATGATGGGTTCAATTCCCACTATTGTCCTAACTGTGTGGAGTTTGTATATTCTCCCCATTTCCTCTGAGTACTCTGGTTTCCTCCCACAATCCAAAAATATATACTGGCTCCAAACAAAATTAACCCTAGCATGAATGTGTGTGCGTGTACATGTGGTAGGGAATAGAAATTGTAAGCTCCACTGGGGCAGGGACTGATATGAATGGCCAAATATTCTCTGTAAAGCGCTGCGGAATATGTATAAGCTATATCATTTTTTTTATAAATAAATAAAAAAATAATAAAGGGACTCCACCTGATCCTGTATCTCTCCCTTATAAAGTCTACTATGGATATTCAATTAGACCCAATAAACTTTTGGGAAAAAATATGGTGTGTTTTGGCTATTTTGCCCAATGGTTATCATTTCAATTACCCCCCATTTTTTTCTCCAGAAAAGTTATCTGTTTTCGGGCTTTAACACAGAGGATCCAGGATAAGTTCCTGGACGTACGTGTTTTCAAGTTCCAAGGACCCGAAAACAGGTTATTTTTTGTGTATTTCTTTTTGGGTCTGCTCAGTACCAGTGTTGGGCTGCACAGCGGGCTAATAGATAGCCTCAGGGGTTCAATTAACATGCGGTTATTACCGCAGCTAACAGAAGATCACCCCTATGTATTGAAACATTTTGAGCAAAGTTTTCACTATGTAAACAATTGTTTTTAGTGTCAAGTGTCAGCTTTTAAAACAGTATTGTGTGCCCCCTCGGTGTCTACAGTATATATAAGTAATATTTCAGAAAAACACATGCATCAGATACAGTACTAACAAGGAAATCTTGGGACTTTCTCAGGAATCAAGATTGCATATATAAGATTAATTGATCCTTTAGCAGCTCTACATATAAGATGATGAGCAGGAGCAATATATTTTTCCCTCAAATACACTTCACGTGTTTTCCATGTTAACCAATTTTTCCTTGGCTTATTTATTATACATGTTCCGGGGATATGCACTAGACCTTTTCTACTCTTCCTTTCCATTATACCAACATCTTGTGGATAATAACCCTAGACTATCATCCCACATTAAAAATAAATATCTCCACAGTTAGAAATTTTAAATCTTCATTACCTAGCCATTGATATAATGAGTCATTTTCAGTGTTATAAAGAGGAACTTTGCGGAACATCGTCATCCATTGTAGTTTTTGTTGGATTCTACTGCTATTTGGAGCCTATCTTATTGATATTTTGATGCCTACTCTGAAGTAGATTCCAGTGGTTTTACCCAACCAGTTACAGATCTCACTTTCATATTGTTTTAAATGTAGTGTTATGACATTTTATTAATGCGTATTGAGTTGTGTTGTATTCAGTGATTTCTTTTATTTTGATAAACCCATGAACTCTCCGACTCTTACCAACATGGTCACTTACTTCCCCTATTCCCACGGTTTTCCAGACTAAGCTTCAATTTACCCTTCCAGTGCTGGAAAAAACTTTGTTCTTATAGTTTCCCAAGTTGGGAGACCTCAATTCTCCTTTGGCTGTAAGTTTAGGTATTCCTTTGGCGCTGTCCATAAAGACTGTGATTTTATCTACCTTATTTACCTTGGGCTCAGATGCTTGAGCATCCTCCCCCTACGCATCCTCTCCTTGTCCATGTATCACTGGACTGTTTAATTTTCCTTCCTCTTCATTCCACACTCCACTCACTGACACACACACACACACACACACACACACACACACACACACACACACACACACACACCAGATCAGCTTTCATCCAACCATCCATTGGAAAGAAAATCTTGTTTTGGATGTGAGCAAGTGACAATCAGCAATTTGGTCACAAACTCTGGAAAATGGACAAAAACTGTCATTGAGACAAGATGGTAAAAGAAAATAGATTTAAACAACTTGTCTAAACGACAGTTTGTCTGTTTTCCAGGGTTGAGGAGCAAATTGCTGAAAGCCATTTGCTGCCATACATTACCGGATTTTAATTTCAACCAACCAACTAGTTGGATGGTTGGATGTAAGTTGGTCTAGTATTTGGCCAGCTTTATATTTGAAGGCACAGCATATTATACTGGGCATATTCATTCAACAATTTAAATGGCAAAACATCATGCTCATCAGCATGTCTTACATTGCTTTGATTTGCAAATTTTATTTGAGGTTGAAGTTCCTTTAATCATACAATTGAAGGTTAAATTCAGTTTGGAATTGTTTTGTCCACATCCTTAAATATAGATTCAGTGCAGCAAACTTGGCCATAATTTATTTTCTCAAAAAATATAAGGCATTATATCGACTTTAATATCGCCATCACATTATAAACAATGGTGTTACATTGAGCTTTTGTAATACATTGAGAAAAATGTTTAACTTTGAATGGTAAAAAATCCAATAATGGCATATTGTTAAATGCAATGACTTTTGAATGAATTAGTAGACATACAATCACATTTTAAGTGTCACTACAGGGAAACACAAAACTGCAGCAAGCAGGGATTATCTACAACAGCCTGACATTAAAGTAAGATGAATGATGACTGTTCCTTTGTAACTGGTATTTTTATGTATGTCAACAAAAAGATCTGATGCAGTATAGAAATACTTTTCTTGAGACATTGATATAAATATTCACAGCTGTCTAATAATGCAACATTTATGCAAGCTAGTTTCCACACTTGAAGAAAAAGTGGGTGGTGAACTCTGGCGCAGGGAAAGTCTGCCCAATCAAACCCCTAAACCTGCCCAAACAACAGGTGAGAATCAATACAAAATGGAGAAAAGGGGGTATGATCAAAGGCGCCTGAATGGGTGGGAAGGGAAAAGGGGGGAAGGGATACAGGGTATGCGAGGTAATTACTTGGATTATGACATAAACAAAATAAATAAATGTAATTAATTTCAACAATACTTGATGTATTCTTCAAACGGGTCTCAATCAGAACGTCCGTCTATGGTAAGAAGCCTCAATGGATATATAAAATAGAGAAAATAAAAGAAAGACCAATGTGTAGTATGTTTAAAAGAGTCTATAAAGCAGTGGTGTCCAGAAGATGGAGCCCTGGTGATTGGGGAACTTGATAGCAGAAAGGACAGGGTCTCACCACCAATTCTTTCGAGAGTAGGGACGTACCAAGACTCACAGTGAGAAAGATGGGAGAAAGCACATAAAGGTATCTTTATCTTTTTCTGATCGATGGAAGGTACAGCGTACCTCACTCACATGTACAGCAGAAAATTTCCTCATATAATGGTATCTTTCAAAAATGGATCCAACGAAATCGATTTCAATAAAAATGTTTCTTTTTAATGAATGACAAAAAGTCAATTTGAAATAAAATAAAAACAAATACAGAAGCCAATGCGAAAACCTTATTTGTATGGTAACAGCGGGGGTGCATGCTGAGAGTGGACTTCTTTTATTGACCTAAGCCTGATCACCTTTGTAAGGTACACGGGGGGTTTGTTTACAGGAGGGAATTCCGGATTACCCTCTTGTTTTTGGAGTTTATCAACACTCTCTCCCCACACCCCCGCTGTTACCATACAAATAAGGTTTTCGCATTGGCTTCTGTATTTGTTTTTATTTTATTTCAAATTGACTTTTTGTCATTCATTAAAAAGAAACATTTTTATTGAAATCGATTTCGTTGGATCCATTTTTGAAAGATACCATTATATGAGGAAATTTTCTGCTGTACATGTGAGTGAGGTACGCTGTACCTTCCATCGATCAGAAAAAGATAAAGATACCTTTATGTGCTTTCTCCCATCTTTCTCACTGTGAGTCTTGGTACGTCCCTACTCTCGAAAGAATTGGTGGTGAGACCCTGTCCTTTCTGCTATCAAGTTCCCCAATCACCAGGGCTCCATCTTCTGGACACCACTGCTTTATAGACTCTTTTAAACATACTACACATTGGTCTTTCTTTTATTTTCTCTATTTTATATATCCATTGAGGCTTCTTACCATAGACGGACGTTCTGATTGAGACCCGTTTGAAGAATACATCAAGTATTGTTGAAATTAATTACATTTATTTATTTTGTTTATGTCATAATCCAAGTAATTACCTCGCATACCCTGTATCCCTTCCCCCCTTTTCCCTTCCCACCCATTCAGGCGCCTTTGATCATACCCCCTTTTCTCCATTTTGTATAGTTTCCACACTTACCTACAGTATATCTAAAGTTGTCATCATTCTGTATAATAATGTTTTAATATAGGAACTAATTCAGCATGCTACGCTGAAGTGTGGAAATCACTATTTAGCGATTTCCACACTTCTGCGCATGCGTGCACGCCGCTGAGTGAATGCATGAGGACTTAGATTGCGATGGGGCATCTTTGCTGCATTTTAGGGGTGTCATGGTGGCGCTGGGCAACAGAGGCATGCTTGGACCTTTTTAAGGTGGGCCGCGGCGGCTCTGTGTGACATCAACACGAACACGAAACATGGTGGCCTGGAGACTGTCTCCACAAGGAGGCTGTGCAGGCAGAGTGCTACCCTTAAGATGCGAGTGCACCGCTGTTTAGCGATACTCTCACATTTTAGCAGGGGGGAGGACCTGGCATGTGGAGCAGCATTGCCATGTGCTGGGCGGCCCTCTGCATGCTAAAGAAATGAGGTGTAGTTTTGCAATTTCTAACAAAACTACAACTCATGCTGAATTAGGCCCCTAATACGGTACAGTACAGATGCAAGTTAGACTTTTATCCTTATACTTATCGCATATGGCATTAGCTCATTGTCATGTATACATTTCGTATTTACTATTGGAGATCTGGGAATATACAGACAATCAGTGATCTTCTACTGAAAATGAGAACCTGACCACACAGTAAATGGCAGCAATCACTGTCCACTACAATTTAAGTGCTTCAATTCTACTACCAGATCATTATTAACAGGTTCAGTGTAGAATATTATTTTTGCTGTCTAGAAAACAGATGAAGCTCACTAAGGGGTCTATTTACTAAGGCTTGGATGGAGATAAAGTCGCTGGAGATAAAGTACCAGCCAGTCAGCTCCTAACTGTCATTTTTCAAACATAGCCTGTGGCATGGCAGTTAGGAGCCGATTGGCTGGTACTTTATCTCCAGCAACTTTATCTCCATCCAAAGCTTAGTAAATAGACCCCTAAATAGGCTATGTGGCTTAAAACATAAACTACATTTTTTTGGATGATTAACACCATCACTTAAATCTACAGAGAACACGTATGACTAACAGTTTGCAATTTGCCAATTCCCCACCATTAAAGTGAGTTGGTGGCAAGTTCAGGAAGCACTGCCCCCAGGAAAACACAATGTTGTGCGCATTTGTGATGACATCATTTTTGAAGATTATCTAAAAAAAAAGTAATGACAAGAATTGGGCAGGACTGTAAGTCTCTATATCTCCTTCATCCCATTACCTAAATGTTGGGGCTCCCTTATTGGAAAAAGTTATTTAAGAAATTACATATTGGTTTGGTACAAAGATTCACATATGCATCTAACCCATACATACTATATTTCGTAAAGGTTTACAAAAATGTAAACAGCATATCCAAAATTGCATTTTGCAGAGTATTTACTACTAATTCCTTATCACAGTTAACATTAAATAGATGTTATGTATGATGTCTATCTGATAAATGCTGCAAAGCACCCTGATTTTGCACCAATGCGCAACCTACTGAGGGGGACCACCTCCATTAAGCAGAAGTGTACATCAATGTGTGAGTAGGTGGAACAAACTTAAGAGGTGCAGACCTGTATTCACCAAGTCAAATCTATCCTCTTACTACTTGAGTGTCACCTAATTCAATCAAATATTTTTCTTCTTAATTAATTTTTTATTTTGGCGTTATTAAATACATGAATTATGGGACTGTGTGGAATTGAAGATTGAAGGTTGTCTTTATTACAAATTTAATTTTTTTGGAGTTTGAAGCAGTGGTGGCTCCAAAGGTGAGACAGTCCAAATTTCAAATAGGGGAGCCACGCCAACTGCCACCAACTGTCACCCCAAACTGACTCATTGGCAGTTAGTGTGGTTCCTCTATTTTTCATTTGAACTGCGCTGTAGGCCCACTCTGGAGCTGCCACTGATTTGAAGTGTTTTAGTGTAATTGCTTACCATGCTCCCAGCAATACACTTTTCCACCCAGTTGGAACATGAGGGTATTGAATGGGCCCTCTTAAAATATAGAAATAAACTATATTATTTAATATTACATTATAGAAACATACCAATATTTTAAAAATATGTTATAACATTGAATAATACATCATGTCTGTGCTCTATAAATAAATATTAATAATAATAAGTATAGGATAACATTTGATGGCTGCCAGCTGATGCAATCTTTTGTGCAATAAAAAAATAGCTGCCCCTCCCCATCTACCACAGCAGTGAGGGCCCTCTTCACTCCTTTCTCATTTCAATAATCCTGATCTGTAAAAGGAAATAGAATTTCTGCACTGCTCCATAACATTAACTGCACTGCTGCACAACCTCTGATGTACAGTATTAAGCTTGGTGAACAGATAAAGAAGTGATAAGTGCAAGGTGATAATGCACTAGTCAATCAATATGGATTTGAAAAATGACAGTTAGTAGCTGATTGGCTGGTTGTTATCTCCTTGCACTTATCACTGCTTTATCACTTCTTTATCCCTTCTCCAGGCTTAGTACATCTGCCCCAACTGTGAGTATTATTCTGCTTTATTCTTTCTATTCATAAACAGAGGCATAACATAGCACACAGAGCAAAAGCAATAGTGAGATCAAACAAGAGGCTGCTCAGCTGCTCATGGGCAGTAATGTTTTTTCCTGATTACCAAAACATAACACCTTCTTAAGTAAGTATTATAGATACTAGGTGATTCATTGCGCCCTACGGGTGCTCTTCACACCATCGTGAGGGGCTACACACCCTTAACCCTTGCACGCTCTAGTGACGTGCAATAGTTGTATTATATGGAGTATTACCTCCAATAATAATTGTGTGAGTGGTTAAATATTGCACAGACAAAAGGTGTGCAATGGTTAAGGGGTCGTAGCCCCTTGCAACAGCGTGAAGAGCGCATGCCCTGATGAATCACCTAGTATGTGCTGTGGTTGGGGGAGTAGCGGGCGTGGGGGAGAAGCGGATGGGGGGGCTGAGGGTTCCGCTGGTGGGGAGTGGTGGTTGTGGGGGTGGTGTGGTTGGGGGAGGGGCTGGTATGGTGGGGGGGGCGGGATCTGTGGGTAGGGGTCCAGAGCCACCGTGGGTGGTAGAGGGTGTGTGTGCGGGTGCCACAGATGGAGCCCGGAGGTACTGCGAGTGGGGGAGGTGTGGGTAATGCTTCTCCTGCTTCTCCTCCTGGAAGCAGCTAGGCTGCTGTGCTCCCTTTGGCAGTGGCTCTCTCGGAGACTCGCACAGCAGTCAATCACTATTGTTAGCGCCAGTGTCCCAACGCACCGCATTATAGGGAAGAAAATGCACTCAATAAACTACAGCTCCCAGCAGCCCTTAGCGCCTGAATGCTTTGGCGCTAAGGGTTGCTGGGAGCTGTAGTTTATTTAGTGCGTATACTTCCCTGTAATGCAGCGCCATGGGACACCGGCGCTAACAATAGTGACTGGATGGCAGAACTGACTGACTCACTGAATCAATGTAAAAGGTGAGAGTGCTGTGCAGTGTCAGTGTCAGCTTCCAGACACTACCCTCCGCGATATCCATTACATTAGCCATCTCGTGGGCTCCCAGGCCGGCAGGTGCTGTGTTGCAGAGTCAGGGCCTCTGGGAATCTGTGTGCGGCTGTGGCGGGGAGGCACTTCTGTGACATCATGCACAGAGGAGGCTCCGGGGCTCAGAGAGTATGCAGCGCTGGGAGGGCTATGAAAGCCTTCCGCTGCACCGCTTTCATAAACATCTATGCCGTTAGCCACAGCAGCTTTTGTTCCACATGCGCCGCGTCTAGGTATTGGGGATTGTTGATGCCGGAGGGGGCAGGCGGACTGGCAGCAGGACATAGGGGGTCATTCCGATCTGATCGTAGCAGTGCTAAATTTAGCACAGCTACGATCACTTACACTGACTTGTGGGGGGACGCCCAGCACAGGGCAAGTCCGCCCCCATGTCAGGCTGACCCCCCCCCCCACACACAAGTACAAAAGCATCGCACAGCGGCGATGCTTTTGTACTTGAAGAGTAATTCCCAGCGCAGTTCCTGCGGCTGGCCGGGAGCTACTCATCGCTTTCCAGGTTGCAGCGGCTGCGTGTGATGTCACACAGCCGCTGCGGCCACAAAACGGCAAGCAAACTCTGCCATGCCATCCCCTCTCGTCCAACGACCGCCTCTGCCTGTCAATCAGGCAGAGGTGATTGCTAGGCAATGATAGCCGTCGGCTGTAAGCCATGTGCCGGCTCACTGCAGTGCCGGCGCATGTGCAGTTCTGACCTGATCACTGCACTGCGATGAACTGCAGCGAGCGATCAGGTCAGAATGACCCCCATATAATGCTGCAGTAAAAGGATTTTTCCCCCTTAACTAGAGTGCAGAGAGTTGCTGCAGATGCAGTGGCATACCCTCCACCTGTAAACAAGTAAACTCTTGGCTCACAGTGGGAAACCACACAATAATAGTAAAGTAATATCAGACCAAATGGTATATATTTATCAAGCCTTGAAGAGAGATAAAGTAGAGAGACATTTCTCAAAGTAATCAATCAACTACTGTCATTTCATAGGCTATGCTAAATAAACAACAGTTAGAAGCTGGTTGTTTTAGGAAACTTCTCCAATTTATCTCTCTCCAAGGCTTAAAACATCTCCCCTTAAGTCCTAAAACTTGACATTTTCCAAACTTTAGCTAAAAAAAGTTATCAATAAACCTTAAGCTCAGAGTCTGATACAACTATATCAAAAGAGAACCTCACATTATCTGCAATTTAGGAGAGGGGCATTGTTGACCACTAATTTGATCTGGTCTCATTAAGCTCTTATATTTGCTATTCCAATATTCACCTAGGAACACTGGATTATTTTCTCGTCAAAAGCTATTCAGGCAGGTTGGGATTGAAATGTTTGCAGGCGGGATTGGTCAGAATACAGGTCTCGGCATCCCGCAATTGAGAATCCCGAGAGGGAAAAGGTAAGTATACTTACCTTCTCCCAATGGCGGCCTAACCTTCCCTTGCAGCAGCCTAAACCTAACCCTCCCAGGCCACAGGACATTTAAGTCATGGTGTGAAGGGGGGTTAAGTAACCCCCCTCCCACAGCCTAAACCTAATCTCCCCCTCCACGGCTTACATGTCCTGTGGCCTGGCTAAAGCTCGTTCGGGATCCTGTCGGTCAGGATTCTGGTGCCTGGCTTGTGACTCTACTCGGGATGCTGGTGTAGGCATTCTGAGTGGGGTCGGGATTCCGGCACGGTATTTTCCACCGCCTGCCGCTAGCCCATCGCCCTTCCATCCTGGGAGCCTGCACAGGTCAAGCAGTAGACAGGGAGGGAGTTATTCACATAAACCAGGGCAAAGCTGCAGGAGCGGTTGTACTGTTAAGGTTCTATGCACCATATGGTACACATACAATTCTGTAGCAGGGCAGACTCAATTGAAATGGCTACCGCCTGTGACTCCTTGCCCCATGGAGGCCCTCGGCTATGGAGCAAGTAACAGCACAGATTTTGTAGGTCACGGGTCAATGCTGAAAGAGCGTCTGAATCCCCTAGCTAAAATACACAGGGTCGATAGGGATAAGCGAGGGCTATGCACTTAACAATACCCCAGACCCCATCGCATCACAAAGTGACAAAATGTCCAAGGCACATGAACATCCACCTTGTGTCAGCACTCAGCTATGAAGCGAGTGATGGCATAGGTTTTGCTGGCTTCGGGGCAGTGCTGAAGGAGCATCGGAATACCCTAGCTAAAATACACAGAGGCGATAGGGTTAAGCGAGGTCTATGCACATAATTCTACAAAATGGGGGTTCATGTGCCTCGGACATTTTGTCACTTTGTGATGCGATGGGGTCTGGTGTATCGTTATGTGCATAGACCTCGCTTATCCCTATCGACCCTGTGTATTTTAGCTAGGGGATTCTGATGCTCCTTCAGCATTGGCCCGTTCTTTGAACACGGTATTTTCCACTGCCTCGCCCTACTCCCATCCCACTTTCCCCTTCCCCCCTGGGAGCCTGCACAGTTCATGCAGTAGACAGGTAGGGAGTTCCGATCAGGTTACAAGACAAGATTTATGTGAAACCTGTGTGCACCCTACCATTAAATGTAAAAAAAGAAAAAAAATTCTAATAAAATGAATGTCACGGGAACTCGGACGCTCATACTGTACATGTATTTCAAAAGCACGGTGTTTATGCATTGTACATACTTCCTTTTACACAATTACCTGCGTCTTCATACACAATCTTGCGTCTGCATACACAAGTGTTTTAACATGTTTGTTTGTGTCTGTATAAACTATTTATACTGAGAACTCTCACCGTCTGACCATTGGTCACCATCTATTAACATTACAGTCGTCACTGACCATTTGCCAGAGCTGTAGATCAATCCGCCGCTATACGATCGAAAGTACTGGATTAGTGGAGCATTAGCCACCCAGTGGTGGAGATGTGTAATGCATGCTGAGTATCTAGAATCGCCTCAACGCGCCGGCCTGTGATTAAACTCAGCAAGCTAAGCTATCGCCTTAGCGTGACTAAACTTCCGTTTAGGCGGAGAATCTGTCAAGATAAAGGTGGCTACATCTGTACATCTTCGATGGTGGAGCATATGTGCATGCTCAGGACCTATTCTGTACATGTTCAGAAAGGCTCCTGCGTCATTGCACGTATTTCCCCCTGAGCTGCGTCATATCTGAATCACATTCATAAATCCTTCACCCACAGTGAACCACATGGTTGGCTCCCTTGTTAATAGGGATGTGCGCAAATCTTTAAGTGTTTCTTGATTTCTTTAAAAATGTGCAAATTTTTCGTAAAACAACCCAGCACTCCTGAAAAATACAGACACCTACCAGAGCCATCACAAAGTCACAGGAACTGTGTATACATTCCTAGCGCACATGCAGATCCTTTGATAATTAGCAGCTTGAGTAAATCAATGGCCACTCAGAGGCACCAGAGCAACACTGTTTGAGTATGGATTTTCAGGTACAGCCAGCGACATGCCAGAAAAGTGGCCATGACATGCCTGCGTTTTTGCTACCACTCCCCTGCCAACAAATGGTACCTGACTGTCAATCACTCTGCGTGCAGGGAAACGGTGTGGGCAACATTACTATTAGACTATGGCCCTTATTCCGAGTTGTTCGCTCGCTAGCTGCTTTTAGCTGCATTGCACACGCTAGGCCGCCGCCGTCTGGAAGTGTATCTTAGTTTAGCAGAATAGCGAATGAAAGATTAGCAGAACTGCTACTAAATAATTCTTTGCAGTTTCTGAGTAGCTCCAGACCTACTCATAGATTGCGATCACCTCGGTCCGTTTAGTTCCTGGTTTGACGTCACAAACATGCCCTGCGTTCGGCCAGCCACTCCCCCGTTTTTCCAGCCACTCCTGCGTTTTTACCTGGCACGTCTGCGTTTTTTTAGCACACTCCCTGAAAACAGACAGTTGCCGCCCAGAAACACCCACTTCCTGTCAATCACACTACGTTCACTCGAGCATTGAAAAAACGTCGCTCGAGCTTGTGTAAATCTCCAAAGTTTTGTGTAAAATTACTTAACGCATGCGCGCTGCGTACCATGCGCATGCGCATTTTCCACCGAATCGCTGCGTTTTGAAAAACGGCAATGAGCGAACAACTCGGAATGACCAAATATGGCACATGTGCACTGCAAAGTATATGCATGCATAGTTTACCCATAATAACTCTGTTGCTAAAACATCAGCATAGCGTCTGTCATCTTTGCTTTTATAGGCATTATAATGAAAACTTAGGCAATAGAATATGTTCTAGAAGCAAAACTCCTGTCACTTATTAGTCTATTGTTTGGACGATTTTCGTTGCTTTTTGGCTCTAGTAGATCTCCTCTGCAAAATTCAACCAAAATCGGTAGAAATACACAAAATCGGTCAAAATCGACCATTAGTAAATATACCCATAGGTATTAAATAGTGGCAGAGCATTCTGAGTTGGGAATGCAGTGCAGCTGGCAATAGGAAAGCAGCAATAAAGTCTATAATACCCTAAAGAAATACAATGTACATATATTCGTTATGTTCATAACCTTTGACATGTTTTCCCATGAAACATAAACTCGTAAAAACTGTTTGTGAGGATTTATTAACCACATACATGTATACATTTAATCTCATGGTTAGTTTATGTGAAAATTATACAATGACCACAGATCAAAATAAACATAAATAAGGCAATTGTTTCCTACGGTCTTTCCATTACATTTCTGACAGAGATGTTGCAATACATTATAAAGTTTTGTCGTCTGGCATCAGGTAGGATTGCCTCCAGATTCTGTTTTAAGCTGTAATCATTGAAGTTCTGCTTATCAGTGTTCTACCAGCTTCCCTAGCTTTAAAAGGCTTAATGCAACATTGGACAAATTCACTGCTTTTCAGCAACTCAGTGGCATGCCAGTTTCACCATTCAGTCTTATTGTATCAGTATAAAAAGAGTAGGATTACCAAGTATCTGCAATATATTACCAGCTGCTCTTCTGGGTCAGAAATGTAACAAAAAGATGTGCCTTCTATCATTAAAAAGCAACAACAAGGTTCTTAAAACAGGAATCAGATTGCTACACATTCTTAGCACTGCTAACTGAATTACTGCACACATTGCTAACTAGATTTCCCTGCATTTTTCCAGTTTGCTTACAGAGCATCAGTATAGCACTCATTTTCTTTAATCATGCTCAATATTTAGAGGACTGAATAGTGGTTTTGGCATGTAATTTCAAGCAGAGCATTTTGCGTTGATCTTAATTGTTTTATATTGAAAATACTCCATAAAGAATGCAGCAGTGAATTACTGTACTGAGGGTTCTATCTATTGACTGCTCTGTATGATGAACAGTCTGTTGCAAATTGAAATAAAGCTGTTGAAGCACAGAGGAAGAAAGTACACAGAGAACCATACAAGAATAAAAGAGATGTGACATTTAATATCTATTATATAATATTGTAAGGCATGTACCTAACGGCTATGCAGTAGAAAGCTAGAAGAAATCCCCTCCCCTCACTACCTTCACTAGATGGCCAGATATAACAGCCTCTCCTCAAACCTAGCTAACCTGCAGCCATCCTCTGTAGGCACCACCACCCACGCCCATCCCGTCACTCCCTGCAAAACATCCACAATATCGGTCCATTGTCTCACCGATATATTAGTTAGGGTCAATATATCTGACATCAGATAACAAACAAACAAAAAGCAAGGATGATTCAGCACTAGTTAAGATACTATAAACAATAAAGGATTAACCAAAATAGGACAATCTATGTGGACAATCTATGTCTATCGATAAGTCAGTATGGTGGTGCGCCCAGAGTCAGAAACAAATATGCATGAAACATAGGGAGAGAAAGAAGACTCTTTGTGTGGGTGCACTCTTTTTGTATTTCTACTGGCTAGGTAAATACCATGTAAAGTGTATTCCAAATAAAATATAACTTTTAATATTTCAGCAATAAAAGGTTCACAGAGAACAGCTAGGAATAATGCCTCAACAGAGGTAAAATTCAATCCACATTTAGACACTCATTATCTGGAAATGAGTGCTTATTTAGTCACAAAACATCCACAACAATTGTTATGTGGAAAAAAGAGGATATGTTCTGGTCTCCATCAATATTGGGTAGGTTGAAGGTAGCAGTCAATAATTAATACTGTACCCCTCACACCCTGACCAGTACAGACCAAACTGTATTAATAAGGCACAATGGGCCAATCAGCATTCAGGAAAGCCTCAAACCAATTTTAGTGGTACCACTGTACCAATTAGATAGTGTACAAATTGCAGGTTCTTGTTATATGTGAGAAAACTGATAACATAAGTCAGAGGGAAAAAAAAGAGTGGAAATGAGGGAAAGAGTGAACAAGGTGCTTCTGCTGTTAAGGTGGGTACACACTAATAGATATATCTGCAGATTAATTGATCTGCAGATATATCTATGGACGGATCGAGCAGTGTGTTCAGCATACACACTGCTGGATCTGTCAGGGACTGATGTCATGAACTGGGTGGGCGTGTACACACGCCCGCCCAGTTCAGCTGTCAATCACCGCCGGCCGCCGCAGCATGTGTACGGGCGGTCGGCCGACCGCCCCATACACACACAGCGACGCGCCAATATATCGGTAGATATATTGGCCGTCGGCTGTGCTGCGCGGCCAACGCAATGCGTCTGTGAACGATGGAGTTCACAGACGTATCGGCCGTACACACTGGCCGACGGTCCCGCGATATATCGGCCGTTCAAAAGAACGGCCGATATATCGACCAGTGTGTACGGGCCTTTAGTGTTGAAATGGTAGCATCATCCTATGGTTCAAAAATCTCTACAACACTCGGTATTCCCTGGAGATCTCCCTCATGGGTACTGACCCAGCCCACACCGCTTGGCTTCCAAGATCAGATGAGATCGGGCATATTTGGTGTGGTATGATAGAGCAATTGAACTGAGTATATGATACACTAATGAGAGCGCACCAGATTCAGAAAAGTAGATATGATAAAGAGTGCACATTTTTAAATAGATCCTTGAGAAAATCAATGCAGTGAATCTGCTGTCTGTGTTAGGCAGGAGAATCCCTGTATCACAGATGAGAGTTCACTGAAAAAAGTGCAGGTAGAGAAAAATGAGCAGGTAGAGAAAAATTAGATAAATCAAATAACTGCTATAGCACTCTGTAATCATATCGCATATACAATGTCCAGTTGTATAAATGAGGTACAAAATCTATCCTCTGTACTGTGCACAACCAAATGTGTACCAGAACAACCTTGGCGTGCTTGCAGGACAAAGTTGAACACAGAAAATACAGAGTGACTTAGAGAACAATTTGTAAACATTGTAGACACATTCCTTACAGTAAAAAATTCCTAGATCCCTCAAAAATCACGTGGATCACTCACACACTGAAAATATATGAAAACACCACTGGAAAATAAGCCAGTAAAATGAATTCTATAAGTGAAAGTGTGTGACAGTTATAAACCTATGATTAGGTCACATATGATATCAAATAGTTAATATCTGCACTGCAAGCTCCGTGCTATAATTGGCTGGGGACTACAATGTAAATAAGGTTCAAACTGATACCACAAGCTGCTATAGCGGTTATTTGATTTATCTGTTTTTTCTCTACCTGCTCATTTTTCTCTACCTGCGCTTTTTTCAGTGAACTCTCATCTGTGATCCTGGGATTCTCCTGCCTAACACAGGCAGCAGATTCACCTCATTGATTTTCTCAAGGATCTATTTAAAAATTTGCACTCTTTATCATATCTACTTTTCTGAATCTGGTGCGCTCTCATTAGTGTATCATATACTCAGTTCAATTGCTCTATCATACCACACCAAATATGCCCGATCTCGTCTGATCCTGGAAGCCAAGCGGTGTGGGCTGGGTCAGTACCTATGAGGGAGACCTCCAGGGAATACAGAGGGTTGTAGAGATTTTTGAACCATAGGACGATGCTACCATTTCAACAATAACAGCAGAAGCACCTTGTTCACTCTTTCCCTCATTTCCACTCTTTTTTTCTCTGACTTATGTTATCCATTTTCTCACATATAACAAGTACCTGCAATTTGTACACTGTCTAGTTGGTACAGTTGGGGGTACGGTACCACTAAAATTTGTTTGAGGCTTTTCCAAATGCCGATTGGCCCATTGTGGCCTTATTAATACAGTTTGGTCTGTACTTTTCAGGGAGTGAGGGGTACAGTATTAATTATTGACTGCTACCTTCAACCCATCCAATATTGATGGAGACCAGAACATATCCTCTTTTTTCCACATAACAATTGTTGTGGATGTTTTGTGACTAAATGTGCACACATTTCCAGATTATGGGGGAGATTCAAATGTTTGAAAAGTCAGTTGGGAGTCTGTTTTTTCCTATCTAATAGACAGGAAAAAACAGACACCCAACCGACTTTTCAAACATTTGAATTCCACCCAATGAGTATCTAACTGTGGATTGAATTTTACCTCTGTTGAGGCATTGTTCCTAGCTGTTCTCTGTGAACCTTTTATTGCTGAAATATTAAAAGTTATATTTTATTTGGAATACACTTTACACTGTATTTACCTAACCAGTAGAAATACAAAAAGAGTGTGCCCACACAAAGTGTCTTCTTTCTCTCCCTATGTTTCAAACATCAGATAACAGACAGCACGGAAGAGATAAAAGAGTTAAAAATGGACATGGTAGGGGAAGGAAAGTAGTTTGTCAACAATCAGAATGTTGAAAAGCATTATGAGGACCCCGAAAAGCAGACACCAAAATGTTGGCAAGACATATATCCCATGGGGAGAAAGAGAAAAGAAAGAGATTCAGGCAAGAGGGGAGAGATCGATGGGGGAACACGGGTAAAGAGAGAGAGCTAGTAAAAGAGGGAAATGGTGAGAGCCCGGTAAGGTATAGGACAGGACAAAAAAGACATACAGAGAGAGAACGGCTGTTTCTAGACAATTTGTCTCCCAGTGCATACATTAAAAAAATGCACCCCCCATAGACATTGTACAAAAATATATATTTGCGTCCAGGAAAGGGGTGGTGACTCACTGTGTAGGTGGTGTAGTCTTAGTGCAGTGGGGGTGGCCTTGCTGGAAAAGACTACATTACACTGACACAAAAGTGACCCTGGTACCATGTTATGCCCCACACAGTAATGCCCCTTACACCAAATTATGCCCCACACAGTAATGTTCCGTGCACCATATTATTGATGCATCATATAGTAATGCCCCTTGCACCAAATTATGCCTGACGCAGTAATGCCCCTTGCATCATATAATTTATGCTTCACACAGTAATGCCTCTTGCACCAAATTATGCCCCACACAGTAATGCCACTGACACAATATTTTGGCACACACAATTATGCCTCTGACATCATACTATATGTTTCACACCAGTTGGAGCACACTATATACATTACGCCAGGTAGAGCATGTTATACACATTGTGCCAGGTAGAGCCCCTTTTACATGTTACACCAGGTAGAACACATTATAAATGTTACACCAGGCAGAGCACGCTATACACATTATGCCAGGCAGAACACATTTTACACATTATGCCAGGTAGAACACATTTTACAAATTACATCAGGCAGAGCCCCTTATACACATTATGCCAGGTAGAGCATGTTGTACACATTACGCAAGGTAGAGCACATTTTACACATTATACCAGGTCAGAGCACATTATACATGTTATGCTAGACAGAGCCCATTATACATGTTATGACAGACAGAGCCCATTATATACTTTATGCCAAACAAGGCACGTAATACACATTAAGCCAGACAGAGCCCCTTATACACATTATGCCAGGCAGAGCCCCTTATACACCTTTACACCAGAGCCCCTTATACACATTATGCCAGATAGAGCCCCTTATGCGCATTACGCCTGGCAGAGGTCCCTGAGAGAGAAGGGAAATGGGTCAGTCACAGAAAGGAAGTGGGGAACAGAGGAAATGAAAGAAAAAATGGTAATGCCGGCCAAAACAGCTAATGACCTATCAAATGATGGGTTTGTAATACTAGCTTTATTATTATTTATAACTGTACAGTAACAGTTGAAGAAATACATACATTATATGGAAGAATTATAAACAGCTTTCTCTTAATTATTAAATGCAGATTTTTTCCAGTTAAACTCCATTATGTAGTTAACCAATATTAGCACAAGTAAGCAATATAAAGTGAATGGGAATCAAAACACATTGGATAGAAAATATGGAGTTCTTCGCAGTGCAGCGATCAGGTCAGAACTGCGCATGAGCAGATGCCGCAGTGCGCCGGCACATGGCTGACAGCCGACAGCTGTCATTGCCTAGCGATCGCCTCTGCCTGATTGACAGGCAGAGGCAGTCGCTGGGCGGGAGGGGGTGGCACGGTGGCATTTAACCACCGTTTTGTGGGTGCAGTCCAGCTAATGCAGGCATAGCCGGACCGTGCGGGGGGCGGGCCGCAGTGGCTGCATGACATCACACGCAGCCGCTGCGACCCAGGCAGTGATGAGTAACACAGGAGCTGTGCTGGCCGGGAGTTACTCTTCAAGTACAAAAGCATCGCTGCTGTGCAATGCTTTTGTACTTATGCGAGGATGGGGGTGGCCTGACATGCGGGGCGGGCTAGACCTGTGCTGGGCGTCCCCCCACATGCCAGTGTAAATGATCGTAGCTGTGTTAAATTTAGCACAGCTACGATCAGGTCGGAATGACCCCCTATGTTTTAGAATGGGGCACAAGTAATCAATTCCCAGGTGCAATTCATAATTATCAATAGTTCAAATAATAAGCAGAATAAGAGATAAAAAAAATACAAATTCATCCAATTGCCCAATGAGCTCTTATTATTTTTTTCAGAAAGTGTGCAAGGGCATGCAATACAGTTATATCAGCTGGAGTTGCCCTTGTTCAATTCACGTATATTGCAATGAAACCGTTTTATTATTTACAGTCTTAATACATTTTAAAAATACAATCTACTGGTTGTTTCATCTGTTTCAACTTTTCTTTTGTCCATTTGTACAGTGTATACAGGTATAACAGAGGAATACAACTACCAGATGCAATACCCTGGGGAAACATTTGAAGCAGTTCACTTCTAGACATGTATTTTTATTTTGTATTAGTTCATCGGTGGTTGACATTTTATCTTGTGACATATACATGTAAATTCCTGTGAATAATGGTAGTCGCCGATGTCTATGCAACATATATGGAAGTTACTTCATACAGTATACAAGCATAGAATAATGTGTTAACTTGTGAGGTACAGTATTAGCTATGATTGGTCTAGAACATGTCATACTAATATATTAATGTATTAACAGTTTTTGACAGTATATAGCACACATATTCCGTAGCGCTTTACAGAGAATATTTAGTCATTCAGATCAGTCCCTGCCACTATAAAGTTTACAATCTATATTCCCTTTCACACACACCTCACACATATAAACTGGTATTCATTTTGTCAGATTCCAGTTAACCTTTCAGTATGTTTTTGGATTGTGGAAGAAGACTGGAGTTCCTGTAGTAACTCCACACAGATGCGGCCTTGATGGGAATTAAACCAAAGACCTCAGTGCACTGAGGAAGTAATGTTTAACCGCTACCAACCATTGTGTCCCACTAATGAAATCCAATCTCCGTTTTAGTTTTAATGAATACAGTAACTACAACTGTACAAATTAAAACCTTTGCAGGAGATTTAGCTTGGGGGAAGTAAAGCAGAGAGAGTAAAAGTACCAAACAATCAGCTTCTAACTGTCATTTTACTGGCTGTGCTAGAATTAGGGTTAGGTACTTTATCTCTCCACTTTATCCCTCTCCGAGATTTGATAAATCCGCCCCTCTGTTCATTAAGCTCTTTCCTTTGAATTTTCTGAACAGATCTCCCGTAAAGAAAGCAGACACCTCCTCTTCCATGATGCCATCTTCCCAGTGATATTCAGGAAGATGGCATGTGCACAAAAGAGAGTAAAAGCTCTGGTCTTTGCTTTTGGTGCATAGTGCCATCTTCCTGAAGTTGTCACTAGGAAGATGGCACAGCAGAGGCGGAGGGACCAGCCTACCCGCACAAGTTGAGTTTATTCTGGGTACAGGTTGAACAGTGTGGAACACCCCTTGACCCACACACCCTGTACCCTTATAAATACGCCTACGTCCTGGCCAGGAACTTTCTAAGAAATAAAGGTTCACAGTGTGATCAGATTAAATTTTGCAAGTCTCCTTTGTAGGCTTGGAAAATTAAGCTCATTCTTGAAAAAATTGTGTCTTTGAATAGTTTTGTCTGTAGTCCCGTCAGCAGCTCTCCTTAAGATTCCAAATATTAAGAAATGTAAATCTCATGACTTCAAAAGGATTATGAATTCCTTGCTGTAATATATAATAGCATGATGTCTATTTTTGACAAATGTATTAAATATTAATCTGGGGGGGGGGGCGGGGGCATTAAAAATACTATTCATATAATTGAACAGTAATGTCTCTAATCTTACAGCAAAATTACTAAGGATTCTGCTGATTACCAAACCGATGTCCGCAAATCCATTCTTATCTTGTATGTTCTTCTCTCACTCTTGTGCTATCTGAAATATCTAGACAGCGACGGAAATCGAGCCTGCATGTCACTCACCCAGGAAAAACACCAAAAACATGTGCAAGTGTTTGTGCACTCTATTTATTCACATGGAGCTCAGCCAGTATAATGTTTCTGGATGACGAGTAAATATAATGAAGTCAACAGAATTCCTGCTAGAGATGAAGCTAGAATAACAAGTAGCAGGTGAATTTTATTTTTACTGAATGCTATTAAATAGTTAGGATAGCTTTACAAATATATTAATGTTGAACCTATTCTATTATTTTCTATAAAAACTTAAAATTATGTTGTTTTTATATATTTATTCCATAAAAACTATATGTAATTAAAACAGTGTATATTCAGTGATGGATAATACTAATGTCTTGCAAAGGGATTTTATGGTTTCTTCCATGCATCCATAATGCCTATTTCTTTATTTGACAGCTATTAGGCTTTGGGGGACTATAACTGGAGGATAGAATACATTATTATGGGATGGGACAAATTAATTGGCTGAAGCAGCAATTAGCCAATCACGTGCCAATTTTCCTATGAGAGAAACTTCCCTCTTTCACACAGGCCAATAGCTATCAAATAGAAAAAGCCGGTGATTGTATGAACCAAAGTGGTAGAATGCTGGATGTTTATTTGAAACGTCTCTGAGAATTAAATGACTAAATAATTAGAGCCAATAATATATTATTTTCAAAGAAAAATTTCAGAATAATGACTCATTAATTGGCAATTAAGCATTACCATAGAAAGCCAGTAAATAGCACAATACATGTTATCATAGGTAGTGCATAATGATAATATTGTTCACAGCAACTTTAGTTTTAATGAAAATAATGATTTCATTAGCAGTAGAAAGCATGCAAGATACTGTATGTTAATGACTTCCGCATTTCATTTAGCTACCTTTTAAAATAAATGTACTTGTCAAGATGTACTGTATAAAATGATGTATAAAGTTACGCATACTTACCTACTTTTTTGCTGCCCCATATGGGTGGGACAGCCAGGACGGATAAGGGATGGACGTGGCTTCATCATGGGTGAGCGGTGCATGGGTGTGGACAAGCAATTGCGTCATAGTAGCCCTGCCATCGCTATTCCAGATTAGTGGAATTGAAAAGCTGGGGGCGGGGCTACAATGACGCGACTTGGCCTCCCTGTGCCAGCCTCTTTCAATGACAACTACAGGGAGGTGTGGGAGGCTGAGGGGGCAAGGCCGGCTCCAGGAGACTTGCCTATCTCTCTGGGGGAGGGGAGGTTGCTATCGCTGTCAGGGTAGGCAAGTATGCAGTTAGGGGGAATGTACGAGGTCATATGGCCATTCTGGGAGATGTAGATAGCATGCCATCACAGCAACATGGGTATTTATGACTCTGCTATTTCACACAGATTTTATACATTTTATGCTAATAAATACTATACTATACATTGCCACTTTGGGGCTGATGAAGAGTTGAATGCAAGTCAGTCATAATTGCTCCCACATTACATGTACAGAACTAAATAGTATGTTTGCCTTAATGCAGAGATGTACATATCTCTAACTGTACGCTTGGTTTTATACAGTACCTGTCATCATATTCATCATCAGTGTGCCCTTGCAACAGCGATATACTGGGTGCCAAAGAACTGTCTGGAAATAGGTGTATTTTTGCTTCCACATATTCAGCAATTCTGTCAACAAAACTTCAGTGAGCATACACAGAGCACAACCACCCAAGATATTCTCCACAAATGGACTTCATATGCTCCGCAATTGGACTTCTGTTCAACTCTGCATCTGGCCCTTTGTGGTAAATATTTTTAATCCAGAGTGGTGCTATATAGGGAAAATAGCTGCAAATAGTGTGTGGCTGCAAGGGATTGAATGTGTGACTGCACACTATATAGATCTGCTCAGCCGCAATGCTGATCATTTTTTCACAAAGTACAAGGTAAGCCTCAAATAGTTAGAATTCGCTAGCTGTCAATGTAAGGGCAGATAGCTCAATGAATATAGTATTTGACAGCAATGCCGCACCACAGGCAGTGGGTTCGAATCTTAGGTATGTCAGCATCTTGAAATCTGATTTTATACAGGATCAAACAGCTCAATTAATAGGGTATATATAGAGTGGGAAGGGGTATCATAGCATGGGATCAATTTTGGATCAATTTTGTCATGCACAAGGGCATGCACTTTATGTCAATATTGGAAAAATGGGGTGGGGACACCAATTCTCTTTCTTAAACAGGGTACCAAAATGTCTAGTTAAGGTTCTGGCTGCCAGATTACCATTTCCATACAGTATGGTGAGGGTGGTATCAATACATTTATGCAAAGACCATACAGAAAATGATTTTCTATATGGTAACTCTAGTACATGTTGAAGATCTAAATAAGTGTCAAATTGCACTGGAACTAGCCCATTACACTTACCTACTGATAATACATCTCCCCCTACTGTATCTGCAGTTTACACCGGGCTTGTTAGTGGTGGCAAAAGAGCAAACCTATTGGAGAGTACTGTATATCTACCTGCTACTCTAAGAAAAAATACTTCTTGAGTGAAACAAATTTAAAAAACAGATTCTGGTAACCCAGTTACAAATATGAGGACATACATATAGTTATTGCGGTAGAAAACATCCTAGTAATAATCATCCATAAGTTTTCTTAACATTTTTGATAAGAAACAAGTGCAAATAATTTAAATTTTAGGGTTCACCTGTCAATTTGGATTAGGAAATATTGGATCAGGTTACATTTGTTCTGAATATCTAAAATGAAAATCCTTTGGAGTTTAGCATATACACATTTATTATTTTATTAATATGTTTTCTGGTCCATCTCTCCCCTTGAGGGAAATGTAACGAACAGCAATTGTCAAATTTTGGTCTTTCAAATATAGATACTGTATATGAAATTATGTAGTACAAGCAAACTTGTACCAATACAAGGAAACTTTATGTTTTCAGACATCATGAAGCAGAAACTGCAGATAGTAATTAGTCTGATAAGTTAACATTTCATGATGGTGAATTATTATCCAATTAGTTGTTTATCACACTTTTTATTAACATTATTAACATAATAACTCTTCTACAATTTTTGATAATGATTTTTTGTGCAATTTGTATCTGTATCAACAATTAAAATGTAATTATTAGTAAATTTGCATTCACTGTCTGAATAAAGTACACTTTTTTGATTTAATAAATATGAGCTGATAACTGAGAAAACCAATTTGTACTAAACACATTTCATATTCTAAATACAGCAATGAGAATTTAGATCTGTAAAGGTTGGTTAGAAAATTAATTTTGTATACATTTAGTTTCCCCAAACAGAAAAATTTGTCATTTAAGAAATTTTACCCAAATACTGTTTTTGTAAGGCAGGCAAACATCGAGTGCTTACCTTCTAGTGTCCTAGCTATCTTAGGCATAATGTGGTTGTTTTAGAATTGACAATGGCGGAAGGCAGAAAAGATTTTAACCATTTGTTAGCTTTGGTCCACCATGCAGCAGTGGGTCATGGAGAGCAAATTTCCCTGCAACTGTAGTAAGTCTCTCAGATACTATAGTTTGCTCAAGAGAGCTATCCATGGTGTCAAATTTATGGAATCATCACATAAATCTTCAAAGAGAGACTCCAGTCAGGTTCAATGTGCTCTTCTAGACAATGCAAAATTTAGCAGAACAGAATCCAGTCTTCACATTTCTTTTGATAATAAAACAATCAATCTGACATAAAGACATTTTCTGATGTATTTAACAGTGTTCCATATTAGACAGGCCTATACTGGTATAGGAGTCCTAGTCATTGTGCATTACTACAGGTCTGAAGAGTAATTATGCTTTTTACCAAAGTATTTGTATTTGTATCAATACAAGATTTCCTTTACATTTTTAATTGCTTGAGGTTATAAAGCCACCCTCTGACTCAGGTTCTGCAGTAATAGGCAGTTTCATTAATTCGATAGTTCTGGTCGTGATTTTTTTGTAAGGTATCTATTGGCAAACAATGTGATCATCCAGTACATTAGTAGAATTTAGGGATGTGCGGTGAGCTAAAACGCTGAGGATGTACTGGCTAGCACCCGAGCCAGATTTACACACAAAATGTGAGCCAAAGGGTACATGTGGGCATTATACACAGGAGCAGCAGTATAAACTCCTTGGAATTTGGTGAGTTTTGATCAGATAAGTGCGGAAAAGATAGACAGGCCAGGCACTTCCTCACCTGCCATAGGCTTTTTACTCTAGAGTTTTGGCTATAAAAATCATCATAATAATACAAAGAAGATATTTCAAACATATTCTTTGTATTTTTCATATACTTTATACAGTCAAAACTGTGGTGCAAACGTTAGTATGACAGGAAAGGCTCTGCCTCAGCTGCCTCACCCCACCTCAAGTCACTGGTAGAATTATAGTGGCCTTTCAAGCTTTTAGCCATGGAACTAACTTTCCAGCACAGTTTGAGAGGCTGGCACTCTAAAATTGTTCAGAAACAAACTCAAGACCTTCCTGTATACTAACGTATTTTCTTTAGTATTTCCATGCTCTTAGTATTTTATGAAAAGCTTTTCCCTATTCATTGTTTCTCTTAGAACAATAACCATTACTTGGGGATGCTAAATGAGACTGATCATCCCATTTGTAAAGGTTTGGGCAAAACAGCCCTCATGGCAAATGACTGTTAATTTGTGTGCATGTCTTGGCACAGCCAGAGGAAACCAAGCAAATCGCTGAAGTACTACCTAAAGAAACCCACTGAACTGGTGTTATTTTCGGTTCTTTGTGTGTAAACAGTGCTGAGTGTCACTTGTTTACTGAAATGTGTGACATCACTTTATTTGGCAGCATGATAGTTTTTCAGATGCCTCACACTGTATTGTAAAAAGATATCTACATTTAACAATTTTCAAACATGTTGCATATGGAGCGCATGTACATTCTTCTTACTAGACAAAAAACCCTAATTAGGGAGCATTACTGGTCAGCAGGGATACATGTGACCTGCTTATAGGGGGTAATTCAAAGTTAATCGCAGCAGCAAATTTGTTAGCAGTTGGGCACTGCAGGTGTGGCACATATAACATTTGCAGAGAGAGTTAGATTTGGGTGGGTTACTTTGTTTCTGTGCAGGGTAAATACTGGCTGCTTTATTTTTACACTGCAATTTACAGTAGATTTCAGTTTGAACACACCCCACCCAAATCTAAGTCTCTCTGCACATGGGTTTGCCCAAATGCTAACAAATTTGCTGCTGCGATCAACTCTGAATTAGGCCCTCAGTCCTTTCACACCAAAATCAATTTTCTGATCTGGGTTAATGAACACAGTTTCAACCCATGTTACAGCTGCTCAAACTCCTTTCACAGTACACGCGGGACCCTAATAATTCCCACGTTGTCGCCTTTCACACTGCACCCATGTCTGCCATGAAAAACGTTGTGATTCATTAAAAAGTGGATGTTATAGGCTTATAGATTTGACTCATAAAAAGTGAGCACCAAGTAGCACCTTTTAAACATAATCCGGGTTGAATAACCTGGGTCCCCTATTCATATCACAGTCTATCCAGCACACGGACCCAGGAATGATGCTTATAATGACCTGGGTCATGGACCCGGCACATATAACCCGGGTTCATATTTTCACACCAATTTACAATCAGGGTTTACATGGCACTTTCCAGGGCCTTTAAGTTGTTTTTATGGAAGAAGATTCTTAAAGATAGTCCAAGTCCACCAGGATTATCTAGGGGCCATACTGTATACAGTCCTCCATGGTGTGGCTGTGGCAAATCATATGTGATGAGTAGGGCCGTCTTAACAGCATTGTAGGCCCTGGGCAAAGCAATACACTGGGGCCCCCACCTCACGGGAATAGATTTTAAGTCATAATGTAGCCCTCCTCTGATTGGTGGGTAGCTCCAGCTATCCACCAATCAGTATGCTGACAGGCATTCCATGTCTGCCTGTAGGCTCAGAGGCAGGTAGAGAATATTGCCTGGCCATTCTAATTGTGTGTTATACACAATCAGAGCGGCAAGGCAGCATCCCCTACCTGCCTCCCAAGAAGCTCCAGAGGCACCAGTGGAGGGCAGATACCCCCTGGCCCTGCCCG
This sequence comes from Pseudophryne corroboree, assembly GCF_028390025.1. NCBI lineage: Eukaryota > Metazoa > Chordata > Amphibia > Anura > Myobatrachidae > Pseudophryne > Pseudophryne corroboree. The sequence goes on along the minus strand of NC_086447.1, from coordinate 525,717,421 downwards.
CCCCCATGGCATCAGCCCAATGTTTCCATACATTAAGATGGCCCTGATGATAAAGGCTTGCACTGACACTACTAACAATTAAAATAAAATTCTATTATTACATTAAAATTATATATACAGTATATATATATATATATATATATATATATATATATATATATATTCAATTTACATTTAACACTTCAATAGCTTTTGTATTTACTATTTTGCTTAATTTATAAGAAAACGTAAAAATAAACCCTCTAAATGTACATGAAAACAAATTTGTATTAAAATATGGACCTCAGGCAAGAGATGTTAGTGAGGCACATTACCAGCTCAGTATATCTATGCTAAATGCAGGAATGGGAGCTGTCTTCTCTATACTTCTGCTGCAGATTCACTTTAATTGTGTCTGACAGGGTTGAACCCTGCTGGCTTCATACACATCTCTATGTCACAATAGCTAATTTTCCTGTGGTCTTAAGCCAAATGAGCACTTGCCAATGAATTTGTCTGATGGGCAATAATCACTCTCAGTCTCTGAGTGAGCTACAGTAAATCCTTGTTATCATTTCCTCTGGCCTAGTGATATGTTTTATCTCCAGTCTGTATTAGTTTAATTTCCATGTTTACAGTTCAACTGTTATAAATTAAATGTTATATATATTTAATCTTATATGTGATGTCATCAGTAACCATCACAATTATATAATATGCCATATCTAATTTAGTAATGATGTCATCGGAAAATCATCTGTGGTCTAGACCAATTTCCTGTTTTTTTTATTTTTCTTTGGGGGGGGGGGGGTTGTCGGGTTTGTCTTATGTAACCTTAAATAACTGATATATTCTCCAATGAAAAGTATAAGAGTAATATAACAACTTTGTTTTCAATGCATGTTGCTACAGTTTAACAAAATACACCACATGCAGAGCATAACTAGATTTTTTTTTGCAGGCCAAAAAAAGTAAGGTTATTATCTCATAATTACAAATAAATCCTGCAGCAAAACACTCAGGGGCACATTCTAGCCACCTTGATTCTGTGGTAAGAATCATCACTTGTCTAGGTTTCCTGTAGAGGTGTGTGACAATTACATAATTGTTGCGTGGAATATTCATTGTGCACTTAGGGGGTAATTCCGAGTTGATCGCTCACTAGCAACTTTTTCCTGTGCTGCGATCAGATAGTCGCCGCCTATGGGGTAGTGTATTTTTGCTTTGCAACTGTGCGAACGCTTTTGCAGTCGACACCACAAAAAAGTTTTTTGCAGTTTCTGAGTAGCTCTGGACTTACTTAGCGGCTGCGATCACTTCAGCCTGCCCGGTCCCGGAATTGACATCAGACACCCGCCCTGCAAATGCTTTGACACGCCTGCGTTTTTCCAAACACTCATAGAAAACAGTCAGTTGACACCCATAAATGCTCTCTTTCTGTCAATCACCTTGCGATCGGCTGTGCGAATGGATTCTTCGTTTAATCCATCAGCTAGCACCGATCCTCTTTGTACCCGTACGATGTGCCTGCGTATTGTGGTGCATACACATGCGCAGTTTTGCTGAGTTTTAACCTGATCGTAGAGCTGCAAAAAGTTGCTAGCAAGTGATCAAATCGGAATGACCCCCAGCGGGCAGGAATTTGCCATGCTCTTCCAGCAGAAATAAGATTTAAGTGTTCCATGCTGAAATATTCCTAGTGTTTGTTCCACTATACTGCTGGGAATAACCAAAAATTGCACCCTATTCAATTAAAAACAATCTCTATTTTACCTATTTATTTGAAGTTCTATTTCTGCTTACCTTTTTCTTATTCTTGTCCATCTTCTGTTTTTCTGCTCTTTTTCAAGCATCTGCAGTACTTTCTTTAGTCCTCTATTCTCTGCTTCTCTAGCACTATGATAACACACCCTAAGAAATTTTCTTAAATAGACTCTCATCTGACTGATATGAAAAATATAAATAATTTCTGTCTAGTTATCATGCCTGAGAGTTGTATAGTGAGATGTATTAATATGTGGATAATGTTAGTTAATTGACTAGTCCTGCTTCGCCCATTATTGTAGTGAAGCAGGTTCAGACACCGCCTGGATGTATGACCAGGACCAAGTGTTAACTCATCTGTCTTGTGATTTCCACTCTGTCAGCTGCCATTTCTGTGATGACTGGTGCTTGCAGTGATTCTGCACATGCACTGGTCATTTTGTCCCTGTGGTACCGGCAACATTATTACTTTTTTGTGCATGGGACACCCCCCTCACCCCCTCTGTGTAGTTTATTCCCTTGGAGGCAGCGGCTGGGAGAACAACATCACCCCCCAGAGCAGCCCCATAGCCTCCTAGCAGCCCTTGAGACTTCCAGCAGCCCCAGAGCCTCCCAGCAGACCCCACCCAAGTGCAAAGATGGAGGGGAGACCACCAGGAGCTGCGGAGACTGGCGATATATATATATATATTTTTTTTTCAACTCATGCCACAGGATTTTCATTTTCAGCACTGAAGACCCCTTTTTTAATTGAATACCCCAGTTATTGGGAGAACACATACCCACGGTAATCCAAAATTGGGTGCAAGGCATGCAAGGTTTTTTCACCTTGATAAAACCCACGTCCAAATGAATTCTTCCTTAGTGTTCTGGAGCTACATTCCCAGCGTATTTGTCTGGTTAACAGTGTTAACTGGTCATAAATGTCTGGCAAACGGGTGTGTTTTCTATAATTCCATTGTTTAACAAACCAGAAATATGTTGCAGTCATACTATACATACTGTATATATACTGTGGGAACCTTTTCATTTACAGAACATGAAAAGAGGGTTTTGAAGTTCAAATATTTCAGAATCTATTGTTTGTAATGGATAATACAGTATAACACTCCAAAGCACTCATTCCACACAATGACAGCATTACAAATACTGCTGCTGTATACTCTGCATACAGATGCGTCCTAATACATAATACAGAAGCTTGACATGATTCTCATCCTGCACACTTTTACTTCACTTTTATTATTTTTACCTTAACTTTGCTACTTTTTAATTCATAGTACTACTTTTTCCTCACTGTTGTGTGTTACTGTAGTTTGCAAATAGTGTATTAAGAGCCTTATTCAGAGATGGACACAGATATTGCTTCCCGCAGCAAGATCTGCATCCATCTACTGACATGCTGGGGGCCACCAAGCACAGGGCAAGGCTGCCATGCATGTGTGTGGCGCCATCCAGTGATGCATCCACAATTTAATTGTGAATGCATTGATTTAAGGTCGATCACACGTCCGCCCTGAAAATGCTCATGACACTTCCCCATTTTACTCGCAATTCCCCTGCAACGTTGCATCGACTCCCCAATGATGGCTGCTGCTCTCAATCACCCTGCGGCTGCATCCTAGCCCCAAGGAGAAGGGTCACGCATGCTCACTGCAGCCGGTACGCGTGTGCAGACCCCCTGAATGCTACCACCGTGTACTAACGCGCGTCTGCGTTTGGGTCTTAATAGACCCTCCCCCCAGTAATTAGGATTGCAAATTATTTGGTATAAAGTCATAGATTAAAAACAATGATGCATGGCGAGCCGTATCTGACCTGTCTTAACTGTTTCACCTGGATTGTGTACTTTTTCTTGAATCTACTACTTTTTCATGCTACTTTTTCCTTCATTGTGCTACTGTTTCCATCATTTTATGATTTAAGGTGCATACACACTAGGTTATATGTTAAATTACAGTATATTGTTCATTTTCACCCTTCTGAGCAATATCGTTTGTAATATCGCCCTGTGTTTACACTACAAACGATGAATGATGCACGCTCCCCCGTTATCGACCCCCTCTATCATCTGTACATGCAAATCAATTTGGACTTATCATCCAAAACTGCATAAATATGCCGGCAGCAATTATATTGTTAGCGATATTGTACAGTGTGTACGCACCATATCGGCTGCTCAGGAGGGTAGGGAAAACACTAGGTGATATCACTCATGGAGCATATCGCCTAGTGTGTATGCACCTTTAGATTGCAGGTGCTCAAATACCACTTGGTGTGTTGTTAGACAAATTTCTGAAACCTCACATCTCCTGTGCACCTCAATAGCAAATAGTGAGTAAACTAAAATATAATATTTATTACTATTTTGATTGGCATGGTTCTTCCCAAATCTCTTCTTATTGTGAAATTTCCTTATCCATAATCATGAAAACAAAAGAAATAATAGACAAAAATAGTGTAATATTGCCACAATAAAAACACCCAAATGTCCAATCTAAAAGTTTTCTTTAAAAGCTGCCTCCACCAGCATTCTATGAGTGTGCTTAGTTGCTTTTACTAGCTCCATGTAATTAGAAGGCATATCTCAGGATTTCTAAATGGCTCACTTTCAATGATCTTTCCAATGGTGACTTAACTACTGTACATCTAAATGCTAGAAAAGAGAATAAAAACTCCAAATAGTGATGTAGCTTCCATACTTAATATGTTACATTTAAATATTTCAAACTGTAACACATTTATCAAATTTAACGTTTAGCATTTCCAGGCTTCATATCAGGTCAACAATGAAACAGTCACATCCAGTGGCAGATTCTACATATGGGCTGCAGGATTGTACCCCCCCAGTAAAATCCACCACCCAACTCAGTGTCCTCAGTCCTAGCTGTCAGTCACAGATGCTACAGGCAGTCCCACTGGGAGGTGTTTCCTGTAGGAGACCACTTACTGCCTTGACAGCCCTAGTTGAGTTCTATGGGTTGCAACCGAAGTAGTCCATAGAAGCCATGTGATTATGCATGCACAGTAGGCTGGTGCAGATGCGCCAGTCCCGGCACCTGCTGGATCCATTGCGTGGTTACCAGGATCCAGCTGATGGGCTGACTGCCTCCTCTTTTCCTGGCAGGCATGGGAAGCAGCAGCACCCTTTCTACTGCCAGCTAGGAGCAGCTGCTGGTCACATCTATAGTCCTGCACTCAGAATACCGGGGTCCATGCGCAGGCTTAGGATATTCTGGGGCAGATGTATTAACCTGGAGAAGGCATAAGGAAGTGATAAACCAGTGATAAATGCAAGGTGATAAACACACCAGCCAATCAGCTCCCATATGTAAATTAATAGTTGGGAGCTGACTGGCTTTTGCATTATCACCTTGCACTTAACACTGTTTTATCACTGGTTTATCACTTCCTTATGCCTTCTATGGGTTAATAGATCTACCCCATATTTCCCTGTCAGTCTGAAGGGTCCTTTGGCGTTCCTACGATCTCCTGCTTACAAAGTTATCTGTTTCAAAGCAGCTAAGTAGCAAAGCCTGTGGGGCTATAAACTGAGCTATTTGGTGCCATTTGAGGATAGGTATATGTAGCATTAAAACCACCACACTCACAATTCATTAAACCGTTATCATGAGACCATGACACGGTTACAACTCAGGTCAGTCCCTGGCTAACCCCATTTGCACTGTACCTTGTACCCAGGTGCTTCCCAGGACAGTCCTGTTTACTGATCCCATGTCTGCCCTGCATGTCACTCACAGAATCACTTTCTTGAGGCAGTCCTCTGCATACACAGCCAACAGCTTTTAATCATAATCTGGGTCTGATAACCTGGGTCACATCATTCACACTGCACCCATACCCAGGTCTGACCCTGCCAAGATCAGATTCCTGGGTCACACGACTTGGGTTATATTTCAAAGACCCTTTTACACTGAGACACAACCTTGGTAGACCCGGCAATAACCTAGGTTATTGCGGCAGTCAAAAAGGGGTATGAAAGAGTCCAGTGGCCTCATGTGAGTTCACTGTGGCACCTCTGTTTGCTGTAGCGTATAATTACCATCTGCAATAGACCACTTGGATTAATTATCCCATAAATTAGTGGAGAAGCATCGGTTATATTGGGAAGGATACCACTTTATGAATTCTTTGATGGGGGATTCAAAGGTTACACTAAAATACAGTAGTTCTGAATCATATAATTTAAATATCAGACAGGACCGTTCAGTTCATAACTTTAGTTAGCTAGTGAGTTATATAGTGAATAATATTAATAAAACTATATTTAGCAAATAATAAAATTGGATAATCATTGGAAGTGGTTAAAATAAGAAAGTTTATAGTCATAAAATAAAGTTTGAACGACTTTCTAAATAAAATAAAATAAAACATAACCATCATAGAAGATAAAGGGCTCCATTTAAAAGCACGCCATAACTCCTTTAGCATCTGTTAAAGGGTTATAACATACATTCTGTATTTAGCAAATGGCAGTAAGCTTATTTTGCCACTTTTTATGACCATACCACTAATATTTGTTATAAATCTTAAATGGAGCCCAAAATAATTTTATTAATTGAAAGTTAGAACCACTTCTTTAAACTAACAGTCTGATGTATGATTAGGATGATGCTTATGATGTATGATTAGATATGCTTTGGATTTCAGCCCAGATTTGAAATAAGCAACAAATGTTTCTTCTGCACTTTTCTTTTTCTTGGTAGTATGCCCAGACTGTTGTAAGGTTAAAGTTTCAAACTTAAACCTTCGATGAGCATATGAATCTTACAGTCCACTTAAGTTTATATGGACATTTTGTCAATAATATTAAATATTGGATTAAAATTCTTGTTAAAGATGCAAAAGGAAACCAGCTGCTGCCAGGTATGACAGAGACTAGTAGCGGAGATATGGAATAAAAGGGAGATGAAGATAGCAAAACTGACAGATTGCTGATTGTGATTTATAACTGCGTTGTCTGACATGCCACACCACAACTGAATGCATAACAATATGAGCCTGTACCAGACAATTGTGAATCTTTGAAATGCCTGACTACTGTATCAATTGTATATGAAAACCAGTTAAGTACACCAGTGGAATTATATGTTGGCAGGTCTAGGAAATGTGCGGCTTCAGATTACATAACTTGTTAAGTATTAATATTCCATTGCCATACCACAAACAGTCTGGATTTAAAAATAGGGAATGCAAGTCATGAAGATAACTGATATCTAAATTTGTAGAAATACAGATTATAAAAAAAAACAAAATTGTGAAATTACAATATTCAAAAGCACACAAGCAATATTGTCACATTCTTAGTATTTGTCTAATGAATGATAAAAAGTAACATGCTTTTGTTGCACCAGTTAAATAGCTTTACTTATGCTAGTGAAGTTAATGTTACCAGTTTAATTACTTCTGTTCAATTATCCACTTATCTCCTGCCAAAAACCTTATTCGTGTATTATAATCTGCACGGGCAGATTGCAATGGAAAACCAGCCCAGGAAATTTAAGGAAGCAGCCCTAATGAGGGTGCAGTCTGATGAGCGTGTGGAGTCTGTTTAGGGGGCAGGAACCCTCCTCATACAACCTGATTGTACTCAATTGTGGCCTTCCCTGCATCTTTTGCTGCAGTTGTGTCTGAGACCAGGGGTGGATTGGGAATTAAAAGTGGCCTTGTAAAATTTTGTAGAAGTGGCCTGACGTGGGCAGTGCAAGATGTGTAACATATCATGAAGCTATGGCAGCATATCTGGATGGCAGAGTTACTGTACTGCAGAGATGGAATAACAGAATGAATGGGGACAATGCAGTGTACTGAGTGCGGTGGCCTGCCTGTCATGTTGGGGGTGTGGCCACATTACAAAAAGACCCACAGACAAGTCAGCCTACCAGGAATGTTCCTGGTGGGCCTTATGGCCAATCCACCCCTCATTATCTGTCTTGGGGGAACAGTAATGACATAATTTAGGGCACTATATGATATCATTTGTGTGTGTTTCCAGGCCCAAAATGGTACAGAAAGATGAGAAATATAGCATTTGCAGATTAATAGCATACTGCACAACTGTTTATATAACAGGCACCATTTCCTCTATACACAGCACAATGATGCATGTATACCGGTGCTGAGTGACTAACCCGTGGCCGTTTAGCCGCATGTGGCACAATATACTTGTTAATGTGGCTTCCAACTGGGAGAAAGGGCACAGATCTGCTGATACTGTACCTGCAGGGGTGGTGGGCTTCAGGATAGACGTATTCTCTGTTTTGTTATAAAACAGAGAATTAATCTGACTGGAGCAGCAGGCATACACATTACATGACCTTCTTTGCATAAACAGAACAATACACAGATCAGGTGCTAATAATATTAGGTAGTGAGACTGCAGCTCCTACAGTACATAGGAAAGGAGTAGAAGCAAAAACAGGCAACAAGGAGCACTGTCAGTAAAAACAACAGTATCCTAAATAATAAATGGCAACCATTGCTCCTCACCTCTGGGTGGGGAATTCAAGTGTTTTGTATGTTGTCAGCAGAAGTGTAGCTAGGTGACATGATGACCGGAGCAAGTTATGTTTTGGCACCTCCCCTCCCCTGTACTGAATTGGGGGCTTGGTCAACATGTGGTGGCATGTTACATTTGAAAATAAAAACATATTTAAAAATCCTAAATTGGTGACAGGGAAAGCTCTAGACCTTGTGAATCTCAGTACAAAAGTTTCTTTTGGGTACCCCATGTTTAAAATATGGACAGTGCACAACAAAAAGGCGCGCAACTAAAATATAGGAGCGTGACTTCATGGGACCATATCAATTCACATTACACCGCACAGTAGTGTCTGTTACTCACATTACACCACGCAGTAGTGCCCCTTATACATGTTACAACCCAAAGTAGAGTTGCTTATACAAGTTACACCAAACAGTAGAGCTGCTTACACATGTTACGCCACACAGTAGAGCAGCTTATACATGTTATACCACAGTAGAGCCACATGTACACGTTATGCCACAGTAGAGACGCTTATACATGTTACACCACAGTAGAGCTGTTTATACAAGTTATGCCACAGTAGAGCTGCTTATACACGTTATGCCACAGGAGAGCTCCTTATTCATATTATGCCACAGTAGAGCCCCTTATACATGCTACACCATGGTAGAGCCCCTTATACATGTTATGCCATGGCAGAGCCTCTTATACATGTTACACCACAGTAGAGCTGTTATGAAAGTAGCAGTATTTAACTATTTACTTGTTAAATTCAAATAAACTATTAATAATAATAATAATAATAATTTTATTTATATAGCACTCCAGCAGGACTCAAGCCACTTAATGAAAAACACTATGTATGTCCAGACTGACCTGACCTCATAACCCCCCAATCCCTTAATGAAAATAATGCCCCAAATGTGACCTCCCACAGACCTGATAATTCCCCCAATTTCTCAATGAAAATAATGCCCCAAAACTGACCCCCTCCCCGGAACAGGGCAGAGATAGGGGCTGATAGAGGTGTTGCAACAGCTGGGGCAGAGAAAGGTGCTGCAGCAGCTGGGGCAGAAAGAGGTGCTGCAGCAGCTACAACAGAGAGAGGTTCTGTAGCATCTGTAGAGAAATGTGCTGCAGCTTCTAGGAAAGAGAGAAATGCTGTAAAAGTTGGGGCAGAAAGAGATTATGTAGCAACTGCCTCAGAGAGAGGTGCTGCAGCAGCAGCTAGGCTAGACAGAGAGAGATGCTGCAGCAGCTAGGTTAGACAGAGAGAGGTGCTGAAGCAGTGGAGGCAGAGAGTGGTGCTACAGGACAACAGTAACCCTGCTGCACAACCAGAAGCACAGTGAGCCATATAAAGAGGATGGCAGAGCTCCAGCATGTGCCAGCTTTCAGTGTCTCCTGCTGTCACTTCCGACCTGCCCTGTTCCCTACATATTCTCAGAGTTGGAGTCAGTGCGCTCCTCTGCTCCTCCTGCTCTGCGTCTGCCTGTACAGTGGTCCGTGGCACAGCGGAAGGGGAGGGGGGTGTTGATGAGGTGGCACCTCTAACTTTTCAGGCGCCTTGAGCTTGCGCTCCACCGGAGCCACCCTCGTTACACCCCTGGCTGGCAGCCACTAGATGGCATCCTGTGGAGAAATTCAAGTGTTGCACTGTTCAGGCATGCACAGCCGCCAGCACTAACATCACTGTTATGTTGTTCCATAATTTTGATGGGCAGGCAATTAATTAATTAAATAATAATAATAATAATAATAATAATACACACAGTCATTGCTTGATTAAATTGTTTTTATGTATAGCCAACAATATAAACATTTTTTATAAATGAAACATTTTAGTGTAATTATTACAATAATAACCCTATCACTTTCTCATCAGAGGTACAAGGGTTAATCTGCCAAAGTCCACAAAACAAACGCAACAAGAGTATACGAGTAGTCCAGTCAACTGGATTTAAACATAAAGCAGTTAGATGTCTTTAGATGTTAGTGCATGCAATATCAGGATCAATTCAATGTTACTCACACAACAGATGATATGTCTCAAGTTGCAGAAATTAGCATTTAGTGTGATATATGCAGCTAACTATATCCAAATATCCATATGCATGACAGTACTTAAGAAAATATTTATTCTTCAGGCAAGCAAGGCAGATCAATATTAACAAAGTTCCGGTTTAAGGATATTAGTAGACGCAAGCTATCAATGCTGTTAGTAGAACCACGTAGGTTTCAATGTCCAGTAACCTTTCTGCTGCTGGATTTCTTATTATGTAGCTTGCATAAGAAAGACACAGGACTGCAGAGTGTGTATAGTACCTTCTTTAACATTATTGAGAAGAATGCATCCATATTAGCTATGCCAGTAGGCCCATTAGAGCGATAACACCGTGATCCCATCAGAAAGCCCGTTCACACATTTCTCCACCTGTATCCACAATCTGCAATTTTCTCAGAAGGTAATAGTTATTACCGTGTTAATACACTGCTGGCTTGTGGGAAGGACTAATGGCCATGTGGGGAAGTCTGATATGTGTGAAAGGGTAATGTGAGAAAAACAGCATGGTGGGAGGTCTAAGCGGACATGTAAAAAGTATGTGGGTGTATATAAGGGGCATGTGAGATCTGATGGGGATGTATGGAGTTGAATTGTAAGTAAGTGACATGTGTGGAGGCCTGATGCCATATGGGCATATAAGACATATGTAAGGAGGTCTGATGGCAGGTGGAGTGAGATGATTACCAATAATCCCATCACAAGTATTAGAAAGATACACATGTAGTAACATGTACACACACATCACAGCAACAATTAGCTCTATTGCCTATGAGCCACAAGTTTGAATATACGCACATGCATGTGCATACATACCATGAAAATGTAGTCGCAGGCGCAATTAGCCGCAGCTCAAATGAGCGTGGCTACATCTTTATAGTAACTCTTATTATATTTTCATTGTATGTACAGTATGTATATCTTTTGTATACAGTATGTGTGTGTTTGGGATGGTTTCGGGATCCCGGTGCTTGAGATGCCGGCAGTCAGAATACCAACAGTGGCATCCTGGTGCTCAGGATCCTGACATCTACTAGGTACACTAAGTATGCTAGTCCTAATCCCTAACCTCCCTGACCCTAACCCTCATTACCCGCAGCCTGACCCTAACCCTTCCCTCCTGCAGCCTAACCCTAACCCTCCCTGGTGGTGCCTAACCCTAAGCCCCCCTCCATGCAGCCTAAACCTAACCCTCCATCCCCCGCAGCCTAATCCTAAACCTCCTGGTGGTGCCTAACCCTATCCCTCCTCCCCCCACAAACTAAACCTAAAGCAGCTGACCTTTCTGCAGTCTTGGTATACCTTCGTTCGGGATCCCTACATCCGTGATCCTTGCACCGACATTATGACATTAGCTGTCAATCATCCAGTGGGGTGATTGCCAGTGGGTGGGGCATCACCTCAGGAGGGGTCATGTGACCTCTTGGAGAGGGGGAGATATAAGAGCTGTCAGTCACAGCTGACAGCAGTCTCCTGATCCCTCCCTCCAGTGCTCACACCTTTCCCTGTGTGCCACACAGTGGAGCTGTAACATCTTGCTGGGCACAGGGGGGAGGGGGAGTGATGACAGAGAGGGATCTGGGAACACAGCTGGAGCTGTGATGTCCCTATTATAGAGTGGAGCTCAGTGGCAACTATGCCTGCTCACTGGCCGCCCCACTGGAGATCACAGCAGCCGAGGAGCTGTGATATCTAGTAAAGGCAGCGGCGGAAGTGGTTGAAGCCAGCATCGCAAGTGGGCAGATACAGAGCCAGCAGCCAGCTTCTGTAGTGTGCAGCCTGCAATCCTGGTCGGCTACTGTGACATGTGAAGCAGTGTCCCGGCATCAGCATCAGCGGTGGTGTGGCAGATGCAGAGCTCAAGGCTGTTGGCGCAGGACTATGGAGGTGAGAGAAATACTCCCTGCACACACACCCAGCCTGGGGTGGAGCTGGAGAGGTGGCCAGCCGCAGCAAGCTCAACGTGTAGGAGCAGCTGGAGGCAGAACAGCAGATTTATTGGCAGCTAAGGGGTGGATCCAGGAGGCAGTGTTCCCAGTGACAGGCATTCGGGAGGCTGCAGCAGAAATAGAGCTTCCCAGCGCCAGTCAGCAGAGCTGGGAGTCGGGGGAGTAATACTGGTGAATGGCACCCCTCACTATCTGGTAACAGCTGCCCAGCTTATTAATCTCATAACAGTGCAGCTCACAGCAAGGAGGCTCCGTTGTGGGTGAGAGATAAGGAAGCCTTTAATATACAGTCATGGGCCTTCAGTCACGTTATATGGGTTAGGAGTCCCAGGTTGTAGCCACGGTGGGATATAACTGACTGTCTACATTTAGCAGCAGCTCCTGGGATCTTAACATAATAGAGGCACGCTATAGGATACTCCTCCGCTAGGGAGAGACATTAAACACTAAAGTATATCCAGAGGAGAGGAGCTATAGTTACCATGACTTAATTTCCATTCTGCTGAGAGACTGTGTATGGATAAAAAAGTCTACATTAAATGGTATATTATTGTAACAACCCTGGAACATTTTCTAGTAACCCTAGATACGGGAAAGTTACATATTTCTTCAGCTAAAGTCATATGACAATTGGTCATGAGCTACATCTATATTGGATTTACAAAAAAAAGATGGGCCCCAAAGAGTGCACTAAAGTTACTAAAGTACCTAAAGAGACTAATTTAAACCTGGGTTTAATTGCAATATTATATTTTCAGAGGTTCATTGTGTTGTAATGTAAGCTTTATACCTATAGAAGTACATTCTACTATATATTGAATAAATAACAAATATGAATAGTAAGCAGTTTATGATTTACTCAGAATACATCAAACCATTATAAATATCTGTATCTCATGTTAATGTGATTCTCACATGAACGTGTTAGAGGTTACTGAGAAAAGGTCAGCTAAAGTGGCCAGTGGAAAATAAACACAACTATTGGTTTCTGTAACTGTGTACTCTTGTTGTACAAAATCTTATTGCACCATTATACCATTTACACATGGGTTTTCCCAAGTAGGCCCATAAATTCTTCCCAATACTTGGGTGGAGGCACATTGGTAGTATTGTAGCCCTGGGATTAAAGGGGGGGTTACATGTACTGAATATATTTTTTGCTCTTAGTCATTGCCAGGTCAGCCACCCCTAATGTATAAAATGACTGTAAAAAGTATCCTACCCTTTTACTATCTTTAACATTATTTTCTTGGAATCAAAATCTAGTTCTTCCCAATTTTTACTATACAAGGCTCTGTAATTTCAAATACAGGAGAAAACTGTAATGTTTGTCTTTATAACAAATAAATAAAAGGAAGCACCTTTAGTTAAAGTAACAGCTGTAAGCCAATGTGGGGGCTATACAGTAAGTCTCTGACAGAATTGTACCTCTGGACAGTTTTGCTTGAGCTCTATCATTCAGAATGGGAACCATTGGTAAACAGTAGCTTTTAAATATTATAGATTGCAGCAGGTTTGCCTTAAAAATGTGTCTATGGGGGTCTATTCCTGAAGCAGTGATAACTGTGGAGAAGTGAGCCAATGGAGAAGTTGCCAGTGCAACTAATCAGCATTGAAGTAACATTTATAATCTGCACACTATAAAATTATAAAGAGCAGATGATTGGTTGCCATGGGCAACTTCTACTCTGGTTCACTTCTCCACACTTTTCACTGCTTAATGAATAGACCCTTAAATCTTGCCCTTTCTATTTTGTTACTTTATACTGCTAAATCTGGTCTATTTTAGCTTGACATGCAAAAGAACAACCCTATTGAATTTTACCTTGTCTGTTTAGATGGGGAATAAGGTGCGAATTGGTGCACAAAAAATCAATTCAATTGCCCCCCTAAGAGTAGGCATTAATCATTGTAAAGTAGTGTTATTAATGGATACTTGTACATAACTATAGCTTTGAATCGTAAATAAGACATGTTTCTGTACATTTTTTGTAAAACGCAAGTATGCTTGAATTTTGTCAGTACCAATACATAAAGGAAGGAGAGAGAATACATATAAGGTTAGGCTCATCTCCCCAGACTATATTGTGCGCTCCCTCAGACATTCTGTAAGTCAGCACATGACAGGACTTGATGTATCGTTTCAAAAGTTTCAGACAAGCACATCAGATGGAATATTAGAAAAATGTGAAAGAGAGCACAGAAAGAAGCCTGTAAGTGTCTATTGAATATAACTGCAAGGTACTGTACAGGGTTCCTATCTTTTTTTAACCAGAAACCATGACAATTTATTATGTTATTGTCTCAGTTTAAAACAACCCCACTCCAACCTAAACTCCATTCCTTAGCACTTGATTCAAAACAGTGTAACTCATGTACAGAATCACTTTGAGCAGGACATGTCATTGATTGTAATTTGCATTTACAATAGATCTACTCAAAGCACAGCACTGCATAACATTTTGGCGCTTTCTAAGTAGTAGATAATATTAAGAACACATAACATGACTGGAAACCTGCATTATGGACAGCTACTAAAGGTTACCTCCCTCCATGCAAATCTATAAACATAAAATAAAAACACAAATGGGTGAACTTCACCCTAATTCTGCTAACAGCAATTTGCTTTCCTCATAGATTCATAATTGAAAATATTTACTGTTAGGGATTTATTTATGAAGTGTTGGTTTGTAAAACCCGCCGGTTCTGTGCGAGTTTATGCCTGAAATCTAAAAGGTCAATGCTTTTACTGCCCATGCCTTGCTAGTGAAATCATTGCTCTTTTAAATATCGGTATTAACATGCTCAGAAGCATCTTCATAAATAAACCCTTTCATAAAAAAACCCCAAGTGTTCCATGGTTTCTTTTCACAGTAGTATGCGGATGGTTATTAAGTCACCCATATGTTTTATTATTACGCCATAACTTAAATAATTCAACCAATAAATAAAGACACGGACAACTGTATAGATTGGGAAAGGAGGTCACAGCCAAATTTATTTAAATTCGAATCTGAAATTAGAAATCTTAATCACTGGTGGCGAAAAAAGCAGTGCCAACTCTGCCATGGCTTAAAAAACTTTTAATCATTAAACAAATGGGGCGGAGTTTCTGCTCCTTGCGCAATCCGTCTTGGGTAGAACCATCTCCCCTTAACTAGCACAGTGCTGGTCCCTCCTTAAGATGGTGACCTGGTCCTCCCCTGAGGTAGTGACCGACTCGCCTTTTCTCAAAGGGGAAATGCTAGCCAAGCTCTGCTGCCCTAAATTGAGCCGCCGATGAGCACTGCTTTCCGGCCGCTGCGCCTCGCCTTGCTGGAATAACTATAAATTTTTTATTCCAACTAGAAAAAACATTTAATTGAATTTAAATAAAAATAATTTTGCCGGGTGGGTGGGATCCCAAAATGGCAAGAGGAATTTGAATTCCTCAGACCTGCCCTATATAACCTCAAACAACCCGCCTACCAAACAAATTCCATTGGCTAAATGAATGATTGACAGCCTTAACCCCCTATTTACCCCTATCAACATAAAACCAGTTCCAGCCAGCTTAGCTTCATAACAAACAGGGTGCTTATACTCTCTCTATCCTATTCAGTCTCTCGTTCATTTTAAGTCGCCCATATGTTTTATTATTATGCCATAACTTAAATAATTCAACCAATAAATAAAGACACAGACAACTGTAAAGATTGGGAAAGGAGGTCACAGCCAAATGTATTTAAATTCAAATCTGGAATTAGAAATCTTAATCACTGGTGGCGAAAAAAGCAGTGCCAACTCGGCCATGGCTTAAAAAACTTTTAATCATTAAACAAATGGGGCAGAGTTTCTGCCCCTTGTGCAATCCGTCTTGGGTAGAACCATCTCCCCTTAACTAGCACAGTGCTGGTCCCTCCTTAAGATGGTGACCTGATCCTCCCCTGAGGTAGTGACCGACTCGCCTTTTCTCAAAGGGGAAATGCTAGCCAAGCTCTGCTGCGCTAAATTGAGCCGCCGATGAGCATGGCTTTCCGCCAAACTCGAAGGCTTCCAGACTTCGATACCGCCACCACCAAAAAAACAGCGCCTCATACTACCTTCAAACCATCCACCAAAGCTGTGACAAATAGCTCCAACCCAATCTTAGACAAATGCACCCCGTCTAATCTATAAAATTCCACTGACTCGTAACGTAACTCCGGGTGCTTTACCACCTGACCTCCTAGACTAAGGACATATCTGGAAATTGCAGCATTAACCTTTCTCCTCACTCTATCCAAAGCTGCTCCGCACCAAAATCTACGCGGTACAATCTCTGACCATAACAACTTAACCAGCGGCCAACGCTCCATAACCAACTTAAAATATCTCTTTATTTCATTAATTAATTCAATACCTTTACAGGTACCCAAATCATTACCACCTAAATGAACAACTAAACAATCTGGGGCACCCCATTTCCCTTCACAATCCGAGAGTAAACTCAATAAACTACTCCATCTCATACCCCTTATACCTATCCACCTAATATTGAAAGGGAATGACTTAGCCGCCTGATGCCTACCGGCTCAATAGACATAAGAATGACCTACAATCCACACCCGGCTTGATAATGTCAAAAAACCTGTAATAAAAGGTAAAAACTAAATAATTTGTTTAATAATAATAAATTCCATTCAAATTGCAGGGAAAGTAAAAACTTAAAGTTATTTGGGTGACCCAGATGGAGGTGAACAACACCAAACCTCAATCATTTTGCGAGGAAAAAAGGTGAAAAGAACTCCAAACCCCCTTTAACTGCGGGTAGCTTAAGGCCCTGAGATTCCCAAATAACAAACTCGCAGGAAGCTTCTATTTAACGCAACTTATCGCCCCGAATGTAACCCTTATAAGCATCTGACTTCCAACGCCCTAAACGCTTGATTTCTTCGCCCGAAGAACCTGCCGCTGCTGCACAAGTCGCTGCTCCTATTCTAAACGAATGTGTCCCGTACTGTTCTAATGGAAGGTCCAAAGCTATCAAACATTTTTTTTAAATGCTGATAAACTGAAATCTAGATAACGGAATAAGATCCCTATGAACCAACCAATGCATCCCCCCACTTGGACGATTTTGGCAATAAATCTCTGCCAATTTTACTGGGCAAATACTCGGCTCCGAATGCGCAGGAACAGAGATCCATTTACCTTTCCCTAGCTGATCCATTTTTGAGCGCTGAATTTTCACCAGCAGCATATCCCTCTTAATCACAACATTCTTTGTCATAATACCCGTCTCTGTTGACCTTTTAATCTCTGCCACTAATTCCCCTACCCTTAAAGCCCCGAAAAATGCTAATGCAAATGCTAAACTAAAAAGATTGATTTCATAATCTCCTAAGGCAATACCTGAAACCGCAGTTATCAAATCCTTCAAAAGACTTATATCAATTGGTCTATGATTATCGCTAAATCTTAACTGCTCCTTAGCCCATCCTCTCATCGCCCTTGCAAGAATAAATGATTTAGTGGGATCTACTAAACCTTCTAAGCGCGAAAAGTAAGATATTCCTGCTAACGCACTTGACATAGCCGCCTTGGAACGACCTTTCTCGTGCCATGACCATACGAACTCTAAAATCGCATCCTGCCAACTCTTACCCCTACCACTGGAGGCCAAGTATTCTTGCCAATCGCCCCAAGCTGCAGAATAAGCTCTCAACGTCCCAGGGGCCAATGCTTTCAACGCCAACGCCTTCATGCCGGCTTGATGATCTGCCATACAAAATCAGGACATGACAAACCATTCGCCTTGGCTGACGGAGCTAATCTCCTAAATCTATCCCATTGAAAACGAGACAAAGAATCCGCTATCTCATTCTCAACCCCGGGCACATGCTTAGCATTCAATACAATGTTTCTCTGTAGACATCTTAAAGTTAAATGCCTCAACAACCTCAATGCATGCAAGCATGAAGTCCTCTGGCTATTTATCACCTGAACTACTCCTAAGTTGTCGCACCAAAAAACAATTCTTTGATTACTAAGCTTCTCACCCCATATTTCTAACGCTACTATTATCGGAAAAAGCTCCATCAAAAGCATACTGTTAGTAAAACCTTTTACTCGCCATTCCTCTGGCAAAGTCTCAGCGCACCACTCACCCTCACAATATGCACCAAAACCTAATGATCCCGAAGCATCAGTGAAAAGTTGAATCTCCCTATTATTAATCTCCTTATGTAACCAAATGCGAACCCCGTTAAAATCTTGCAAGAAAAGAAGCCAAATCCTACAATCCTCTTTCAAATCTGCTGAGATACGAATCATATGATGCGACCTCTTAACCCCTGCGGTAGCTCTTTCTAACCTACGACTAAAACTCTTCCCATCGGCATGACCCTACAAGAAAAATTGAATAAACCTAAAAGCGACTGGACTTGCTTCAAAGACATCTTTTTTGCCGAAATAAAATTCTCCAACAAATTCTTTAAACGATTCACTTTATCTGGAGGCAATCTACAAAGCCCTGCTTCAGTATCTATTTCTATACCTAGGTAGGATAAACGCGTCACCGGTCCTTCAGTTTTATCCTTTGCTATAGGAACCCCCATGACTGTAAATAATGATTGAACTGAAAAAAGCAATTCCTGACACTCTGAGCTATCAGCAGGACCAACCAACAAAAAATCATCCAAATAATGGGCAACTCCCAGCTGCCCAGTTCCTGCTTCTATGCACCACTGCAAAAATGAACTAAAACATTCAAAGTAAGAACATGATACTGAACAGCCCATAGGCAAACACCTATCCACAAAAAATTGACCATCCAGCTTGAAACCCATGTACTTAAATGAATCGGGATGCAGCGGCAACAATCTAAAAGCAGATTCTATGTCCACTTTCGCCAATAGAGCCCCAAAACCAAAACTTTGTACCAAAGCAATAGCATCCTCAAACGATTGATACTTTACACTACAAAATAAAGGATCTAACGCTTCGTTTATTGAGCCCCCTTCCGGGTAAGAAAGGTGCTGAATAATCCAAAATTTTCCAGGCTCCTTTTTCGGAACTACGCCCAATGGAGAAATGCAAAAATCAGCCAAAGGTGGACTCCTGAAAGGGCCACACATCCGACCCAAACCAACCTCAGCCGCAATCTTAGCCCTTACCACCTCTGGCAGCTCTCTAACTGACTTAAGGTTTCTCCTGGCTGAAACTAAAACCGGCCTAATTACTGGCAAATTGAAACCAAACTTAAAACCTCTTAACAAGAAAACTGCCTCCTCCCTAAGAGGATAGCGGCCCAACCAACGCTTTAAGACTTCTAAATTTACTGGTGACTCCGCCTTACCTAGGAACTGCTCTATGCTCCCCTCTACCTGCTGACTGACCTGTGGGCCTATTGCAATCTTTTGCTGCGTGTACTCCTCCACACAGCAAACAGGCGTGTCTGTAACGACATGTTGCTCCTCTACTACATTGTGCGTTATTAAACTCATAACATTTCCCCCTTCCCGCTGTGCTAACACCGGATCTGACCTGAAAGGGCTGCCTGCGTCCCGCCACATCTGTGGCTGTCCTACTGCCTTGGGTCACCTCTAACCAGACTTCCACGTCTTTGAAACCTAAACTTAAAATTTTTTGACCATCTTGCTTTTTCCTAAACAATTTGTCGTACTGACGCCAAACGTTATGCCTAGCCGTCAAGTACATATTATGCACTAGATGAAAGTACTTTAACACGTTCAAAAATTCAGATGGACGAGACTCTATATAACAAGCTGCAAATACATGCATTCCTGAAAGCCAATTAGAATAACTCCTCCTTGCTTCCTCGGCTGCCGGCCCACCAGCTTTTGCCGTATTCAAAGCTTTCTTGGCGTCATGCGTGATTGCAAACATGTCCACAAAACGGCCCTTCTTAATTCTTTCTTTCACTTTAGACCTAACCCACCTCAATATTGCCGTATTAGCGCAATGGACACTATCTCCTGACGCATCGGGAGCCGAGCTGGATGCTACACTATGCGCTCCCTTTGAACCTTTACGCTTCCCTCTGAGATGCTGAACAAATGTTCGCATAAATTTAGGCGGATTTTCTAGCGAGCTAGACGAATCCGATGAATCTTCTGAATGAGATAAATTTGCACTAATCTGCACTTCTACGCTTTTCTCACCCATTCCTGACGTGGAAGGACCTGCCTCCAGATCTCTTGCACTCGCTTGTCCCTCGTTGCACGGTGCGCCCACTGCATCTTGACCCGTTGCTTGTGGATCCACCATCACCGACGCGTCTACGGACTCTGTATGAGAAGTTAGAACCTGCGGGCTTAACAAAACTGCATTAATACCTGCCTGAATGGATGAATTTGAAACCGTAGGTGCATCCGATGCCGACTGCACCCCAGTTAGCAAGTGGGGCAGGATCGCTGACGAATGCCTCGGAGACGGAGGCCTAACCGGGGGAGGGTCCTGAGGTAAAGGCGGGAACACCGAATGCCGTGGGTTTACAAATTGGCCCGGTATTGTTTGAACTAATTGCCCAAATTGATTATATAACTGCGGAGCCGACGCAAAATGGGCAAAATTTGGAATGATAGGCAGCTGATAAAATTGACCTACATTTTGAGGCAATTGAGGGTTAAAAAATTGCTGCTGTCCCATGACAGGCAAATGCATTAACTGCTGATCCCCTTGATTAAAATACGGTGACCAAGCTACCTGCGGGGGCTGCACACTGCCTAAAGCTTGATAATGAATAGGGGCCGGCATTCTGTATAATGCCCTTGTTGCATCAATACCCGTCATCACCCCACTAGGTTGATTAGTCATGTCACTAGCATTCACTGAATGCCTCCTAACATTATCAACACCCACCTCTGTGGGAGAGCCTAACATATTTATTCCCCCTTGCATGCCAACTGGGGACTGATCCCTGTTATTGCCTGCAATCACTCCCCCAGCTACTGAAGCTGTGGGGGAAGACTGCAAGGCAGCATTTGTGACTAAAATGGAGTCGGGGGCGGGGCTTATCGCAATGCCGCCGAGACCCCCGACTCGCTAGCCCTTATTGAGGATGGCCAGCGGGGGGTGCCTGCGGGGCTGGCGGCCGCACTTGCCAGCCATGCCCGCAGCACCGAGGGATGGCGGCTGAGCGCCAGCCGCAGCCGCGGCTGACGGAGCTCCGGCACCCGCGACTGCGCGACGTGACCCGTGCACAGTGAAGCGCCGGGCTCCCCTCACCGCCGGAGAAGCAGCGGCGGCTGCGAGCGGCCTGGCCGCCTCAACCAAACGGCGAGGAGGGGGAGCACTACGACGGGGACGGGGCATGCTGAGGTAAAATAGAACAATGTAACAACTTCCTGACAGGAAAACTAATTAAACTTTCAATTCAGCTAGAAAATTATTCAGTTCAGCAAATTAAAAGAATTATATTAATAATACAAAGGAATATAAAGGGAGAATTGACTTTCTATCTAAATATAATGACAAATTGAAAAACCTGTTTAAATGATACAATACAATACCACATCCAGGGATCCCAAAATGGCAAGAGGAATTTGAATTCCTCAGCACTGCCCTATATAACCTCAAACAACCCGCCTACCAAATAAATTCCATTGGCTAAATGAATGATTGACAGCCTTAACCCCCTATTCACCCCTATCAACATAAAACCAGTTCCAGCCAGCTTAGCTTCCTAACAAACAGGGTGCTTATACTCTCTCTATCCTATGCAGTCTCTCGTTCATTTTTTTTTATAAGCACCAACATCATGTTTGATCTGCTGTAGAACCTTATGATAAACTCTATTGTCTCATGTAGAAAGCAATAAAAAAAAATCCATCGTGCATAAAAGATTTATTTTGACAAAATAAAAGATGGACAAAACATGCTACATTCATACCAAAGATTAAATCAATAATAGCATATTATAATTTCCAGCAGTCTCCACATCAATCAGATGGAATTTAACATGCATCTACCACTGCAATATATGCTACTGTAGGTACCAATGTAACATTGTTTAACATCTTTATTATGACCAAAAGTTATCTGAGTTATCTGATTAAGTGATTTTACTGTACATGTAGATTACTCGTTGAGCAGATGGCTAATTTTCCCAAGCAGCGAATCTGATCCCGTAATCTTTTTTTTATTGTACTTTTTTGTACTAGACTGAATAAGATTTAAAAGGTGAATTATAGTCTAGTATGTTTAATGCCTTGTTTCAGAGCTTTAATTTATAATCAGTAAATCTTCCGATGATACATACTCATTATAATGTATGCTGCTGTTATAAATTTTACATAATTCATATAATTACTAATAATGAGCCTTACAGTCTTGCTCTCCAACAGTTGCTCGTTAAATGGGAGGAAACACATTCGGAAACAGTCAATCACTATGAGGTTGTAACTATTTTTCTTTGGCTGTGTTTCAAATGCGGTGGTCTCAATGAATAATTTGAGCATATGTAAAAATTTGCATGAAAAAGAACCAAAGCAGCAGAATTCTTTAATTAAGTTATATTTTTGGAATAAAATAATATTGTGGACCTTAACATTATCCTATATATTCCTGAATGCTGTATAAATTAAAAATCAGACACTTTTCAAGAATTTCTGGAATTTTCTTACAGTATTTAATATAATACCTTTTTTTAAAAAAAATATTTATATTTTATGTTTGGACAGTACCTATTATCTAATAATGTAGCTAGATTTTGTTTTTGCTTAAATATGATTACATAAATTACACTTTTCCAAAATATATTATATTAAACTAGCAGTACTTACCCATTGTTGCCAAATGATTATTAATTGTATTCAGTAATGCCAAGTGATTATTCATTTTCACTGATACATATTTTTTTCTCCATGTTTTTAGTTTACTCATCTGTCTTAATATCATCCATACTAAAAATACATTTGTGTGTGTGTGTGTGTGTGTGTGTGTGTGTGTGTGTGTTTTCCTGCCTGATTAAATGTGCATTTATGTATACTGTATAAATGTTACATCTTTTACTGTTTGAAAGAACTTGGTTGCCACTTTATGCAGGGCTCCTATGGTACTAATGGTGGTTAATAATTTGTTAAATGAAATATGTTAAATAAAATTATTAATATAATAGTGGGTTTAAGTAAGCATTTTGTTATTGTGACAGACTGATGAAGCCTATACTGTAGCTGTGTGGAGGTGGAGCTTATGGGTTGGCTTGTGATCTGCCTCTTAGTTTCCTGAATTTCCCTCTTTTTTTGTGTGTGTACTGTATGTCATTTTGTTGGCTTTCTGACTAGCTGGAAGAAAAGAACGGCAGTCCAGTAGTCATCTTGCTGTACTGGGTGCACTGCCTTTCCATACTCTGGATATGCTGATTCCACCCTATGGGGGTCAGCAGCATCACCTGGCTGGGTGGACTTTGTATGTGTTATTGGTATGGGAACAGAGCAGGCCTTATGCATAGGCACTATAGGCAAATGCTGGAGGCATCTGAAAAGTCTAGGGGCATCTGGGCATGTAGGAAATCTAAATTCTAATTAGTGGCTTTATTGCAGCTACTGTAGCAGCTATAGCTTTACTGCCCTGGCGGTGGCTGGTGCAATGAAGTCTTGTGTTGTTCATTGTGGCATAGCTTGATTGATATCATGATGTCATGCAGCACCACTGAGACGGGCAGAGTAAAGGAGCTGTGGCAGTGAGCAGTCAGAAGACAGCATCGGGTGGCCATAAGACATGAGCAAAAGCTCCCACATGGGGCAGTTGGGGGGAACAGGGGAGGAACACCAGACAAAATTTTGTCTAGGGCATCAAATTGGTCAGGGGCGGCTCAATATGGGAATCAATGACCTCTCACTTCTCTGGCATTGTTATTGGGCTGTGTGTGGATCTTGTGTTATGAATTGTGGTTCCACTGATTAGCTGGCTGGTCTTTCTTCAGCCACCATCCAGTACTAGGTTTTTAAATAATAAAGCTGACAGGTTTTATGGCACTTATATGTCTCATGTGATAGTTATATTTTATTATATTGTAGTTATATAATATTTAAGTCCAATGGAGATTTTTATTTATTTGGAGCAGAAACTATCATCAGTCACTAGGGCATTTGATATAGAGATCAACTGATAGGGTAAGTATAGGGTCCCTTCTCAAAACAGATTATGATTTCCACTGAAGACCGTTAGTTGTATAATATGTAAATGTATGTAAAGTTATAAACCACCTCCATGCTAAATTTTGTAATGATATTACTAAATATGTTTGTACAACTCCTGTATTCTGCTGTGCCTTGTTTAATCTCAGCTCACTTACATAGATTTTCCGTTCCCATGGAAAGAGTGATGCATGGCAAGTATGTTTTTTTTCATAGTGAACTTAAATTGGCTTTCTTTAGATATAAATATATAGTACAAAGCTAGGAGCTGATTACAGCTCCAGTATGTGGTGCAATCCAGATCAGAGAATAAAGCAGACAGACTGTAAGCAGCTTTATATTTCAGACTATGTACAAGGTCGGTTTTTTTTCTTCTTTTATTCTGTGAATTTGCTAAACAGGGACTATTAAACTTTGCTAGTAAACACTAAAATAAGATCTGTGGTAGAAGGTTTGTCTTATTTGACAGCAGCTTGGTGTTATTTCATTTTCTAAGACTGAAGGGCTGTGGCAAACATAGGTGATAAATAACCCATATAAAATTGTAAATTATAACCATGGAGACTCCTTTATGGTTTACATGTTTGTCTACAGTATGTGTAGAATAAGGAAATCATTTTGCAATGGATAAACATTTCATATTTTACTTCTAAGAATTGGCAGCAAATTGCTTTTTAATCACTAATTTGTATTTGGCCACGGAAGGTAATCGTGTAGTTATTTAAAGAGGACAAGGTAAATAAATTAATAAATATTGAATTACTGTCAAAGTCCTATTTTACAGTACATATATATTTTGCAGTCAGCATGCTATTTTTGTTGTGTATAATTGCATGTATTCAGTGGTGCACACTGAATTATGTTTGTTTCACTAATGTGGAAGTTAATATAAAGGACTGAACATGTCTGCTACCATAAATTCTATGTTGTTTTTTTTACCTCCAAGTTAAGATTTTTCCTGGTGTTTAATAAAATAATTCATCTGGGTCTGTTGCAAGCTTCTGTACATATTATATTATTTACATTCTGTTAGTTTGGTATGTTTTTGGTGTGTTTCTAAACGTTTTCTTCGTTTCACACTTCCACACATTTTTCAGCAGTATTTCCTGAACATTTTAAAAATGACAAATAGGTTTTATTGTATAAAATATCATGGAGTGATATACTCTTCAAGCATATTTCTTGCCTTGTTTCTGTGTTTTCCAGGAATTATAGGAAAGTTGTAGAGCTATCAGTAATTCAGTGTCTACTCTTTGCTTTTAAATAATGCATATATAAATTGTATGACATGTAAGAAGGGCAATACACAAAGACAACATACAGATGTAGCCACCTTTATCTTGACTGGCTGAGGCGTTTGTCCCGATCGAGCATACGCAGCATACCGGGACGTAGGGAGGCGCGCCTAGTCACAGAGAGGCGTACCTAATCGCACGGAGGCAGACAGAGCGTTTGGTGTTACCTTTACGTGTAATACCTGCGATCATCCACCAGATGTCACCTTTTACAATCACCACTGCACATGCGTGTGGTCTCCCGTAAAATACAATACTGAAATATATAATAAGGACTACTTTACTAAGCGTCTCATTACGCTGCATACAGTAAATACTCATTACGCTGCATTATTTAATACAGTAAACACTCATTATGCTGCATTATTTAATACAGTATATACGGTACAGACGCAAATAGTACAGCATACAGTATATGATCCATCTACAGTACTTTATGAATATGTGAGCGTCCAAGTCCCGCAGACAAAACAACATAAAACCAGTAGTGTACACTGTCGCAAATGGACGTGTTAGAAGTTCACTATTGCCTCTTGAGATTAGTAATTTTGTAGAGTATGTTAGCTTCCTAATCCCATAGCCATTACAGCATAGTCAAAACCAATGGATTTATTCATCTGTCTGCGGCGAAGTGGTGAAGTGTTCCGCTTCCTATACTCAGAGTCCCGAGTTCGATTTCTAAAGTACGAATGCTTGTTAGTTTTTTCCAGACACTTTATAATTTTTTTATTCACATAAACCAGGGCAAAGCTGCAGGAGCAGTTCTACTGTTAAGGTTCTATGCACCGTACAGTACACATACAATTCTGTAGCAGGGCAGACTCAATAGAAATGGCTACCCCCTATGACTCCTTGCCCCACGGAGGCCCAAGGCTATAGAGCAAGTAACAGTCCAGATTTTGCAGGCTATGGGGCAATGCTGAAGGAGCGTCACAATCCCCTAGCTAAAATACACAGGGGCAATAGGAATAAGCGAGGTCTATGCACATTACGGTACACCGGACTCAATCTCACAGCACACTGGCAAAATGGCCCCCACCCCTGAACCCCCACCACGTGGCAGGCAGCGCTCGGATATGGAGTGAGAGATGGCAAAAGTTTTGCAGGCTACGGGGCAATGCTGAAGGAGCGTCACAATCCCCTAGCCAAAATACACAGGGGTGATAGAGATAAGCGAGGTCTATGCACATTACATTACACCGGGCTCGATCGCATAGCAAACTGACAAAACACAAGTTTTACATAAAGCAGGGCAAAGCTGCAGGAGAGTTTCTACTGTCAAGGTTCTATGCACCGTACGGTACACATACAATTCTATAGCAGGGCAGACTCAATTGAAATGGCTACCACCTGTGACTACTAGCTCCATGGAGGCACTTGGCTATGGAGCAAGTAACAGCACAGATTTTGCAGGCTACGGGGCAATTCTGAAGGAGCGTCAGAATCCCCTAGCTAAACAGTATATTCCACCGCCTCTCCCTACCCCCATCGCCCTTCCCCCCTGGGAGCCTGCACAGGTCATGCAGTGGACAGGGAGGGAGTTCAGGTCAGGTACAATACACAAATGCCGACAATCTACAGTACTGTGTTGCTCAGTTAGTTGCGTCGGAATACACTAGTTTATACTCATTACCTCTGTGTATTTGTATATAGCGGAATGAATCACTGCTGCAGATTTACTTTGATTTATGTGAAACCTGTGTGCACCCTTTCATTGAATGTATAACAAAGAAGAAAAATAATAAAGTGAATGTCACGGGAACATATAAAAAAAAAAGGTTGGCACTTTGGGACTCAAACCTGGGACTCTCAGTGTGAGAGGTGGGAGCCTTCATCGCTAGGTTGGTATGGAAGAGAAGACAATTAGCTACCGGAGGGTACCAAGCCCAAGTTTCTGTGACCCCCACAAGGCTCATGGCAAGCGTCGGAACCCATGGTGGGTCTGAATTAACGGGCCCATTATAGTCTATGGGAAAATGGGTCCACTTTGCATACTGATATCTCTGGTTCTGAGTGTCCCAGAGACTCGGTACTGGTACCATACAAAAGAGGAGACTCTTGGCTTTCGGGGCAGACCAACCACTAGGTTATGTGACACTGGAAAGGGAAACAGGATGCAACCGTGTATCGGGTCCCCTCCAGTTGTCCGCCTAGCTTGCACAGGATGCAGGGTTTCAGGCTAGATACGAAAAACTGTACAGAAATATTAGGCATGGTAATTTGACATCCAGAAACATAGGGAGGAGATATTATTTCTCTCCATTATACTTAGAAAAATTACACTTGCCACTGTACGTTACAAGCTGTTCGTGCTAATTAGTACACTAGTAGAACATACTGTACAGAGATACTAATTACAGTGATTTGGCATTCACGAACTTAGGTAGGAGCTTTAATCTCTCTCCATTGTAATATTTCTTAGTATAATGGAGAGAGATAAAAGCTCCTCCCTAAATTCCTGTGTGCCAAATTGCCATCCTTAGTATCTCTGTACACTAGGGCCCTCATTCCGAGTTGATCGGTCGCAAGGCGAATTTAGCAGAGTTACACACGCTAAGCCGCCGCCTACTGGGAGTGAATCTTAGCTTATTAAAATTGCGACTGATGTATTCGCAATATTGCGATTACTAACTACTTAGCAGTTTCAGAGTAGCTCCAGACTTACTCTGCCTGTGCGATCAGTTCAGTGCTTGTCGTTCCTGGTTGACGTCACAAACACACCCAGCGTTCGCCCAGGCACTCCCACCGTTTCTCCGGCCACTCCTGCGTTTTTTCCGGAAACGGTAGCGTTTTCAGCCACACGCCCCTGAAACGCCGTGTTTCCGCCCAGTAACACCCATTTCCTGTCAATCACATTACGATCGCCGGAGCGAAGAAAAAGCCGTGAGTAAAAATACTTTCTTCATAGTAAAGTTACTTGGCGCAGTCGCAGTGCGAACTTTGCGCATGCGTACTAAGCGGATTTTCACTGCGATGCGATGAAAAAGAACGAGCGAACAACTCGGAATGAGGGCCTATGTTCTACTAGTGTACTAATTAGCACAAACAGCTTGTAACGTACAGTGGCAAGTTTAATCTTTCTATGTATAATGGAGAGATAAAAGCTCCTCCCTAAGTTCCTAGATGCCAAATCACCGTCCTTAGTATCTCTGTACAGTATGTTCTACTAGTGTACTAATTAGCACGAACAGCTTTTAACTGGATGCAAAATCACTGTACTTAGTATCTCTGTACAGTATGTTCTACTAGTGTACTCATTAGCATGAACAGCTTGTAACGTACAGTGGCAAGTTTAATCTTTCTATGTATAATATAGAGAGATAAAAGCTCCTCCCTAAGTTCCTGGTTGCCAAATCACCATCCTTAGTATCTCTGTATAGTATTTTCTATTAGGGTACTAATTAGCACAAACAGCTAATTAGTACCCTAATCGAACATACTGTACAGAGATACTAAGTACGGTGATTTGGTATCCAGGAACTTACTGAGGAGCTTTTATCTCTCTCCATTATACATAGAAAGATTAAACTTGCCACTGTACATTACAAGCTGTTCGTGCTAATTAGTACACTAGAAGAACATACTGGGGACTCATACATTACTTGCATTTCAAAAGCACAGTATTTTCCACTGCCTGCCGCTAGCCCATCGCTCTTCCCCCCTGGGAGCCTGCACAGGTCATGCAGTAGACAGGGAGGGAGTTATTCACGTAAACCAGGACAAAGCTGCAGGAGCGGTTGTACTGTTAAGGTTCTATGCACCATATGGTACACATACAGTTCTGTAGCAGGGCAGACTTAATTGAAATGGCTACCGCCTGTGACTCCTTGCCCCATGGAGGCCCTCGGCTATGGAGCAAGAAACAGCACAGATTTTGTAGGTCACTGGGCAATGCTGAAGGAGCGTCAGAATCCCCTAGCTAAAATACACAGGGTCGATAGGGATAAGCGATGTCTATGCACTTAACGATAGCCCAGACCCCATCGCATCACAAAGTGACAAAATGTCCAAGGCACATGAACATCCACCTTGTGTCAGCACTCAGCTATGGAGCGAGTGACGGCATAGGTTTTGCAGGCTTCGGGGCAGTGCTGAAGGAGCATCGGAATCCCCTAGCTAAAATACACAGGGGCGATAGGGTTAAGCAAGGTCTATGCACATAATTCTAGAAAACGGGGGTTCATGTGCCTCAGACATTTTGTCACTTTGTGATGTGATGGGGTCTGGTGTATCGTTATGTGCATAGACCTCGCTTATCCCTATCAACCCTGTGTATTTTAGCATTCTGACGCTCCTTCAGCATTGGCCTGTTCTTTGAACACAGTATTTTCCACTGCCTGGCCTTCCCCCATCCCACTTTCCCCTTCCCCCCTGGGAGCCTGCACAGTTCATGCAGTAGACAGGTAGGGAGTTTCGATCAGGTTACAAGACAAGATTTATGTGAAACCATTGTGCAGCCTTCCATTGAATGTATAACAAAGAAAAAAAATTATAATAAAGTGAATGTCACGGGAACTCGGACGTTCATACTGTACATGTATTTCAAAAGCACGGTGTTTATGCATTGTACATACTTCCTTTTACACAATTACTTGCGTCTCCATAGACAATCTTGCGTCTGCATACACAAGTGTTTTAACATGTTCGTTTGTGTCTGTATAAACTATTTATATATATTGAGAACTCTCACCGTCTGACCATTTGTCACCATCTATTAATATTACAGTCGTCACTGACCATTTGCCAGAGCTGTAGATCAATCCGCCGCTATATGATCGAAAGTACTGGATTAGTGGAGCATTAGCCACCCAGTGGTGGAGATGTGTAATGCATGCTGAGTATCTAGAATAGCCTCAACGCGCCTGCCTGTGATTAAACTCAGCAAGCTAAGCTATCGCCTTAGCGTGACTAAACGTCCGTCTAGGCGGAGAATCGGTCAAGATAAAGGTGGCTACATCTGTAGGACAGGGTTTCCGAATGATAGATCAACACTGTGTATATAGACAGCCAATAGGTCAATACCATATGATCAATATGTATTAGGTGAACATGGTCATAAGATCAACAGGGTCAAAAGGTAGACATGTAAAAGGTAGACAGTACTTAAGGAAGGCAGGTACAAAAGGTTAACATGACAAGGGTCGACACAAGTTTTTTGGGGTTTTTCACATGTTTTTCAACTCTTGATTGATTAACCTTGCCTGAAGCATGGCGAGCAAAGTGAGCTCACAAGGGTCTACGTTTGCTGAAACTGAGGTCAGGTCACATATTATGAAACATAGAAAATGACAGTAATACAATGTAAAAAAAGTGTGTCAATCTTTTCTGCGTTGACTAATTCAACATCAACCTTTTGACCCTATAGACCTTTTGTATCTGTTGACTTCCACAGTCTACCTCTTGCATGTCAAACTTTCGACCCTGTCACCCTAATGCATGTCGACCATATGAGGTTGACCTAATGACTGTCTAATTCCTGTAGATCTTCTATACCACAACTATAAGACAGTAAATGGTTTACTAGGGCCTGCACAGGACAATGCAAATTCTCAGTAGGGACTACCTGGCCAAAAATGTATCCAATATAATGATCTAAATCAGGGGTTGTGAACCTCTGGCCCGCAAAGTGAGACACGCCGCCCCTCAGTCCTGAGATGGCATGTCTCAGCTGTCAGGGCAGGGAGGACAGCGCAGCTATTTCCGACAGGAGTGGCGGGTAGGATCTCAAATCAGCCGCCTATTCATGAGCCAATCAGCTCACGGACTGGCAGCCACTCAGGAGCTGCTGCCTGATTGGCTCATGAACCGGCGGCTGGTTTGAGGTCCTACATGGGGTGGGGGGGCATGTGTGGGACAATGTGTATCTGGCAATGTGGGGCATTTGTGTATCTGGCACTGTTGGGCAATTGTGTATCTGGCACTGTGGTGGCATATGTGTATCTGGCACAGCACTGGCATATGTGTATATGGTACTGCACTATTGGGGGCATATGTGTATCATGTCCCATTTTAATTGACCACACCCTTTTTTTGGCCGTGTACACCCAGTACTACTAAAGGCCATAACTACTGGGGGAATAACTACTGGGGTCATAACTACTGGGGGGCAGGCTAATTTTTAAGTTGATAATTTTTGTATGGCCCCCGAAGGATTATAAATATCCAAATGGCCCTTGGTAGAAAAAAAGGTTCCCCACCCCGATCTAAATAATCTGACTAGAAGTTGTCTGTGAATACAATGATTTATAAACCCTTAATGAACATGAACTAAAAAATAGTTTTTAGTAGTATTCCATCTGCTACAATATACACCATCACAGGATATCACTTACAGTAGCTGTGGCAGTACCAATGTGGAACAGATCACCAGACCTTGATAAACATTGGAGGATCTGATGGATTGGTTGGAATCAGGGCAGGCCATCAACATAAAAAAATGCGCCCTCCCATAGATATAAAGCTCTCGGTAAGGGGGCATGGCCTTGCTTAAAGGGAGTGATCTCATTAAAATGGGCGTGGCCTCGCAGGAAAAGATGGATCTGGGATTGCCGCAAATAGCAATAAACCGAGCCTGGACACATCTGTATTTGCCACATTTTTTGCTTGGTTTCTGACAAATCCAGAGACATTTCAGTATACATCAAAATATACATCAAAATATATAAACAGAATCAGGTGACTGTGTTGCTATAGACAATGCACATCATGGCCATAGAAAATCACAAAATATATTTTAGATTTTAATACATAACTCAAGGAAATCACTTTTATTTACTAAACAACATGGCTTTAAATCCATGCCTTGAGTCTTTAATGGTTCTTTCAGTCATTGCTGCTCCTAAATTAGCATAATTTATTATTATGTGCACTTGTGCAGGGTTAGTGCTGTGCTATACA
Organism: Pseudophryne corroboree; assembly: GCF_028390025.1. Taxonomy (NCBI): domain Eukaryota; kingdom Metazoa; phylum Chordata; class Amphibia; order Anura; family Myobatrachidae; genus Pseudophryne; species Pseudophryne corroboree. The sequence continues at coordinate 525,684,845 of NC_086447.1, read as the reverse complement.
CTGGACAGGGCTGTGTCTGTGACACAGTTACAGTTGTGCTCATAAGTTTACATACCCTAGCAGAATTTGTGATTTTCTGGCCATTTGTCAGAGAATATGAATGATAACTCACAAACTTTTCTTTCACCTTATGGTTAGTGGTTGGCTGATGCCATTTATTGTCAAACAACTGTGTTTACTCTTTTTAAATCATAATGACAACAGAAACTACCCAAATGACCCTGATCAAAAGTTTACATACCCTGGAGATTTTGGCCTGATAACATGCACACAAGTTGACACAAACGGGTTTGAATGGCTACTAAAGGTAACCATCCTCACCTGTGATCTGTTTGCTTGTAATCAGTGTGTGTGTATAAAAGGTCAGAGAGTTTCTGGACTCCTGAAAGACCCTTGCATCTTTCATCCAGTGATGCACTGACGTGTCTGGATTCTGAGTCATGGGTAAAGCAAAAGAATTGTCAAAGGATCTGCGGGAAAAGGTAATTGAACTGTATAAAACAGGAAAGGGATATAAAAAGATATCCAAGCAATTGAGAATGCCAATCAGCAGTGTTCAAACTCTAATTAAGAAGTGGAAAATGAGGGATTCTGTGGAAACCAAATCACGGTCAGGTAGACCAACAAAAATTTCAGCCACAACTGCCAGGAAAATTGTTCGGGATGCAAAGAAAAATCCACAAATAACTTCAGCTGAAATACAGGACTCTGAAAAATAGTGGTGTGGTTGTTTCAAGATGCACAATAAGGAGGCATTTGAAGAAAAATGGGCTGCATGGTCGAGTCGCCAGAAGAAAGCCATTACTACGCAAATGCCACAAAGCATCCCACTTACAATACTCCAAACAGCACAGAGACAAGCCTCAAAACTTCTGTAACAAAGTCATTGGAGTGATGAGACCAAAATTGAACTTTTTGGCCACAACCATAAACGTTACATTTGGAGAGAAGTCAACAAGGCCTATGATGAAAGGTACACCATTCCTACTGTGAAACACGGAGGTGGATCGCTATTGTTTTGGGGATGTGTGAGCTACAAAGGCACTGGAAACTTGGTCAAAACTGATGGCAAGATGAATGCAGCATGTTATCAGAAAATACTGGAGGAAAATTTGCACTCATCAGCCCGGAAGCTGCGCATGGGACGTACTTGGACGTTCCAACATGACAATGATCCAAAACACAAGGCCAAGTCGACTTGTCATTGGCTACAGCAGAATAAAGTGAAGGTTCTGGAGTGGCCATCTCAGTCTCCTGACCTCAATATCATTGAGCCACTCTGGGGATATCTCAAACGTGCAGTTCATGCAAGACAGCCCAAGAATTTACAGTAACTGAAGGCTTTTTACCAAGAAGAATGGGCAGCTTTACCTACTGAGAAAATAAAGAGCCTCATCCACAGCTACCACAAAATACTTTAAGCTGTCATTGATGTTAAAGGGGGCAATACACGATATTAAGAACTGGGGCATGTAAACTTTTGATCAGGGTCAGTTGTGTAGTTTCTGTTGTCATTATGATTTAAAAAGAGTAAACACAGTTGTTTGACAATAAATGGCTTCACCCAACCACTAACCATGAGGAATGAAAAGTTTGTGAGTTATCATTCATATTCTCTGACAAATGGCCATAAAATCACAAATTCTGCTAGGGTATGTAAACTTATGAGTACAACTGTACTTACTTTATAGAGTGCCGTCACCTCCGCCCATGCTTTCCCCGGCAGCACGCAGCACTGCACAATCAGTGTTGGAGGAGACTGGAAGCAGAGCTGTGAGCTGTCACTCACAAGCTCCGCAAAGGCCCATTGGAGGAGCTGCTGTGGGCGTGCATGCGCAGCAGCCCTCCCGCGGCCACTTTAACTAAGGTACTAATGCCCCTAGGTGCATGCGTGGAAGGTGCCACTGATGCTGCCAGCTGTGATCACGTTAGGCCGAGCAGCTGCCCACTGTGAGCGGCCCGGTTCTGTGTCCAATGGACAAGTGAACAGGAACTTAATGCCATGCTCCCTCTCCACCTTGTCATAATGTTCTGCTCAGGGGGGCGGAGTTTCATGAAATGATGTGTTAAAAGCTACTCTCTCTAGAACTGAACCAGTAGGGAATATTGTCTTTATATAACACTGGCAATTATTTATTGACATAAAATAAACATGTCAGTTTTTGAGCGGTAACAAATTAATATAGTGCATGTATTTTACTTGTCCTATTTAAGTTATGTTTATCTCCTATTTATAGTTATTTTTGTATATGAATTTATATGACATTTGAGTTGAACCATATTTATATTTTTTATATTATTATATCATATACTGTAGTGTATCTATCATCTGCCATCACTTAAGAAACATTTCACTCAAGATAAATAGACTTAACATATTACAATAATTAGAAGTATATTATAATACTCACAAAATGCTAATTTTTATTTTCTATTACATTTTTATTGATTTTTTTTATGAATAGCTTATAATATAAAAAGATTATTTTCCTGTGTGCTGGATAAAATTTTGGACAAAAAACAAAGGCTTTACCACGATTATTTGTCCACTGTTTTTTTTTTTTCTTGCAACTCAATTGAAGACCATTTTTTTTCTCCTGAAAATGTACCTGGTTTCCAGTGAAAAACTATCCAGGATAAGTTCCCAGACCTGTGTGTTTTTTGCGATCACAGCTCCAAAAACAGATCACTTATCAGGGATTTTTTTCATGACCTCATCGGGTCCCTTTCAAAAAGTCCACGGTAAGTGCCGGAATTGGGGCTAATTGGATAGTCCATGGGGGATCACTTAGCAAAATTAAACTATGACAGCTAATTAAATTCCCCCCATAATCTTTAACCCAACTGTAAGTGATCCGCATGCCTGGTAATGAATGTTCTTTTGTTCCTAGTTTGCCTGACAACATAAGCATAATGGCACAATATGGCACAGTCTGGCAAATTGTACTGTCCCTACGTGTTTAATGACCACCATAATTGTCCCTATTCCCAAGAAAGGTCCATTCAACCCCTCTCAATTTGCTTATCGAGAAACCAATGTACTGAGGGTACAGTTCTTACAGTTCTGCAATCATCTCTCAGTCATTTTGAGCAGCGAGGGTGTTATATAAGGATTATTTTTATCGATTTTATCTCAGCTTTTAATACCGTAATTCGCTGGTCACTTATAGGTAAGCTATCTTATTTAGGTATTGGTACACCCACTTGAAATTGGTTACTAGCTCAGCAGGTAAAATTAGGTAGCCTTTTGTCTAAGATTGTAAATATTAGTACGCGGGTCCCACAAGGTTGTGTACCTAGCTCTGTTCTTTACTCGCTTTTTACCCATGGCTGCGTGTCTTCCTCTGATTGTGTGCAAATTACTAAATTTGCGGATGACATAGCAGTCATTGGATTCATTTCTGGTGAGAATAAGGTGAGCTATCATATGGAAATTGAGAACTTGGTGGCCAGGAGTGAGGTTAATCACCTTCTGTTAAATGTGGATAAAACCAAGGAACTGGTGATGTATTTTAGGCATGGTAGTGATTATTCACGACTCCCAGTATCTATAAATGGGTTAAATGTAGAGGCTGTTCATTCCTTTAAATTCTCAGGTATCCATGTTTCCTCCAGTGTATCATGGGTGGGTAATAGTTAGGCAATAGTTAAAAAGATACACCAACACTTATTTTTCCTTTGCCGTCTTAAGGTTGCAGGCAGGGCTGCCATCAAGGGGGGACTACGGGTACAGCAGTCTAGGGCCCAGACAGAGTAGGGGGCCCAAGACCCGCACAACCATACCTGCAGCTACGCTCTGCATATCTGCCGCTCCTGCAGGTATTCAACCTCTCAGCAGTTCAGCTCTGGCTGAAGGGGTCAGCTTGCAGGTGCAAAGCAGGGTAAAAGGTTGAGCAGGAGAAGCAGGGTTCTGTTGGCAGATCTGGTCTTTCAGCTGCCGCATGTCTGTCCCAGCTCTCCCTCCGCAGTCAGGTACGGCGACTTCCAGCTCCTGTACATATGTTTCAGCTCTCCCTCCACAGTCAGCGTTGATGCGTTCCAGCTCTCACATGTGTTTCTCAGCCCTGCCTCCTCAGTCAGTTCCGGGCCTTCCAGCTACCGCATGTCTGTCATGGCTCTCCCTCCGCAATCAGCCCCTGTGCCTTCAAGCTTTTGCATGTGTGTCTCAGCCCTGCCTCCGCAGTCAGCCCCTGCACGGTTCAGACTCTCCCATATATACAGTAAGAACCTGCCATGGAGGGACAGAGCTTAGGGGGGTAGTGGGGGGGGGAGTTATGGTGGAAATGGACTGTTAGTAGAGCTTATAAAAAAGACTAATAAAAATGATTTGTCCTGCAGCTAGGTCAGGCTAAGGTGAGGGGGATATTAGGATTCAACTAGTAAAGAAAAATAATTAGTTGTTATGTGATTTAATAGTTGAATTCTAATGTGTGCCTCCACCCCTTCCCTCCACTACCTGAGCCTGACATAGCTGCTGGACTAGTGATTTTCATTATCAATAAGGTGCAAAATTTGTATAAGGTGTACTACTGACTGGCATATTGTGTAAAATTGGTACTAATGTGTTGTATGTTGTGTATAAGAAGTACCACTGTGTGGCATATTGCATGTAAGGGAACTACTGTCTGGCATATTGTGTGTAAGGGTACTACTGTGTGGCATATTGCGTGTAAGGGTACTACTGTGTGTCATATTGCGTGTAAGGGCACTACTGTGTGGCATATTATGTGTAAGGGTACTACTGTGTGGCATATTGCGTATAAGGGTACCACTGTGTGGCTTAATGTGTATAAGGGGTACAGATGTGTGGTGAAACATGTGTAAGGGGTTAAAATGTGTGGCATAACATGCCTAAAGCGTACTGCTGTAGCATAATTTGAATTAATGGTATTATCGTGTGACCATGCCCCTTCCACGAGAGACCATTCACTTTTTTGGGCACGCACTGTCCCTACACAAGATAGGGGGGGCAATAGTGTTTATTCTGGCAGGGCACCAAAATATCTAGTTACGGATCTGCCAGAGGCCTCACCAGGCACTCCGGGGGTTCGAGAAGGGGGGCCCTGCCAATTTTGTCAGTCCCGGGCCCCACAATTTTTGATGGCAGGCCTGGTTGCAGGTGTTGATGTCGGTACGTTAATGAATTTTTATAGATGCGCAATTGAGAGTGCTTTAACTTATAGAATTATAGTCTGGTACGGAAACTGTAATGTCCGTGAGCAAGGAGAGTTGGGGGTGCTTGGTTCATTCAGGTGGTAAAATTATTGAGGTCCAGCTGCAGACTGTTAAAGATCTCTTTGCAGCAAGACTGATAAATAGAGCTAGAGTCAAATGTCCTATTCTAGCCATCCATCTACTTATCTTTTTACTAAATTGCCCTCTGTTAAGTGTTTTAAACCATTGAAGGCATGCACAAATCGTCTACGGAACAGTTTCTTTAAAACTGCAGTGCACATGCTAAACACTCATTGTGAATAATGTGTCATCTCTCTAATGTGTGTTATTGTGTGCTCTTTTATACCTTTGTCCTACTTTTTTATCATTGTTTGGTGTGTTGTACAAATTGAATTTCATTGTCAACTCTTGTTTGATAATGACAATAAAATGTATCGTATCGTATCGTCTCACAGCATACATGAATGTACTGCATATGAGGTCCAAACGCAGAAAGCAATTGTACAGTATATGCAGTAAGAGTTTACAAAACGAAAATTTCCTAGGGTTGTAGATGATAGCCGTAGGAATGGTAGAGTTTGGCAATGACCACATCATATAGAGCAGATGTGGGATGGTATCAGGATCACAGCACTTGGGAGACCAGCAGTCAGAATACCGACAGTGGCATCCTGACACTCAGGATTCCGACACCTACTAGATAAGTATGCTACCCCTAATCCCTAACCTTCCTAACCCTCCTTACCCACAGCCTGACCCTAACTCTACCTCCACTGGAGCCTAACCCTAACTCTCCCCGGTGATGACTAACATTAACCCCCCCTCCCTGCAGCCCTCCTTCCCCCGCAGCTTAACCCTCCCTGGTGGTGCCTAACCCTAACCCTCCCTCCCCGCAGCCTAAACCTTACCCACCCTCCCCTGTAGCTTAACCCTCTCCAGTGGTGCCTAACCCTAACACTCCCTCCCTGCAGCCTAAACCATACCCTCCCTCCCCAGCAGCTTAACTCTCCCTAGTGGTGCCTAACCTAAATCCCCCCGCCCTGCAGCCTAAATCTAACCCTGCCTCCCCTGCAGCTTAATCGTCCCCGATGGTGCCTAACCCTAAACCTAAATGATCCTCACCAGATCCCCACAGATTTATAGGTATGGTTGCACTTTACATAGCCATCAAGGGCAGAAAATGGAAGCAAAAGCAAATGTTTGAGTATGACACTCACAGACATGGTCCTCCACCTTCCTGGTTTGAATTGAGGGTAAAATGTGTGGCCACACCCCTTCCCACAAGACCATGCTCATTTTTCGGCACTCACACTATTCTTATTTCAAATAATAATAAAATGCCACCAGACCCTTACTTTGCCAGGGGCGCTTGGACCTGTAGATACGGTATGCGGTTAGCATACCAATTGTCGGGATCCTGGCGGTCACAATACAGATGCCGGGATCCAGACGACACTCATAGAGGGAGAATAGAACCTGTGGTGAGCTAAGCTCGCCACCGAGCCCGCAGAGTGGCAAGCACAGCGCAAGCGGCATAGTTGCACTCGCACCCCTGTCAGCATTCTGCTGCTCGGCATGCCGATGTCAGTATACTGACATTCGGCATCTCTGCTCCAGCTCCACATGCCTGGTATGCAGTTTTATATTTTTGTTGGTGCATTGCTCTGGCTCTTGAACTCTGATCCCCAAGCCCCCAGTCCCTCCTAAAAGTTGTGACTTTCTATTTGTTTCCCATTGAAAACCAAGAAATCTATTTCCAGGATCTGGAGATATCTGCAGTCAAGCAAGCTGCCCTGCCACCAGAAAATTATGAATATTAAGCCTACTCTACTATCCACCCCTCCCCCACTTATTTAACACTCCCTACCACCCTAGAAGTCCTGTACCAGGGCCTCTTCAATGCCGCCTTCTACAGTTTAGTGTTCTCTTACCATCTGTGCAGTAAAGGAGTAATTAGAAGAAAGTACTGTTCCAGGTCCTACATCATAGCCAGATTAAGGAGGGGATGCAGGACATACTGTACCCCGGGGCCCCCCTTTGTTGCCCCCCCCCTGCCAGAGCACACTGACATCACTAGCTTTCCCTCTTAAGCAGCAGCAGAACCAGCAACCAGAATGCAAGCAGGACAGTATACGGTGCAGGCAGAGACACAGGAATATCATGTTTCATAAGCTACCGACGGAGCTTTCTGACTAGAGGAGAGATAGGAGGGTAGAGAGTGCTATAAGTGACACAGGGATCCAAGTTTCTCATCCCCGCCTGGATGTCTGAGTCCTGTGTAAACTATTAAGCAACTAAACCATTTGGGTCTAGAGATAGAGACACATACACAGAGTCCTATAGAGTCCTTTCCCAGTGTGTAAGTAGTACAGAGGCTGTTGCTATTATTGCATGTGACAAGATAAATTATGTAATTTTTCTATGTGTATTTTAAGGTTAATTTGCCTTTGTTCCACTACAAGAAAAGTGTATAAAATAGTTGTCTTTCAATTAGGTGGAGCTACTGTATAAACAGTACCCAGGCATTATTTAACTATTAAATATATACCATTGGTTTAAATGTAATATACATAATCTATATCTCCCACTATGACCCATTTCAGTAGGGACAAAATGTTGGGAGTTATGCACAATTTAATATACATCCCCCACATTCCATCAGGGCCCCCCTGTCTTAAGTAGCCTAGGCACCCCCAAGCTGAGCGGAAGATAGAACACCCCATCAATACCACATCAGAGCTGCCGCTGGAGGATGGGTAGGGGCCCCAGTGCATTGCTTTGGCAAGGGGCCTACATTGCTGTTAAGATGGACCTGCAGTTATCCATACATTGGAGATGTACATAAACCATTTGTTTGTGTATATACTTGAGTATCCCTTATCCAAAATGCTTGGGACCAGAGGTATTTTGGATATTGGATTTTTCCGTATTTTGGAATAATTGCATACCATAATAAGATATCATGGTGATGGAACCTAAGACTAAGCACAGAATGCATTTATGTTACACATACACCTTATACACACAGCCTGAAGTAAATTTTAGCCAATATTTTTTATAACTTTGTGCATTAAACAAATTGTGTGTACAGTCACACAATTCATTTATGTTTCATCTACACCTTATACACACAGCCTGAAAGTCATTTAATACAATATTTTAAATAACCTTGTGTATTAAACAAAGTTTGTGTACATTGAGCCATCAAAAAACAAAGGTTTCACTATTTCACTCTCACTCAAAAAAGTCCGTATTTTGGAATATTCCGTATTTTGGAATATTTGGATATGAGATACTCAACCTGTATCTGAATTAGCCCCAAAATGTTTTATGCCAGTTAGCGTGTTAGAAAAAAGAAATCACAATGAATTACTGTACCTGTGTATTTTTACACATGGAGAGGTACTGGTGGGGATCCGGTCTCTAGGTTGACAAGACTTAGGTTGACAATGTCTAGGTCGACCACTGTTGGTCGACAGTAAGTAGGTCGACATGGTTTCTAGGTCGACAGGGACTCTAGGTCGACATGTACTAGGTCGATATAACAAAAGGTCGACATGAGTTTTTTACATGTTTACATTTTTTTAAACTTTTTCATACTTTACGATCCATGTGGACTACAATTGGGAACGGTAACCTTGCCTGAAGCATGGTGAGCAAACAGTGCACTAATTGGGGATCCCAGTCACTCTATGATGAAAACGACACAAAAAAACACCTCACGGCGACATTTTTCATGTCGACCTAGTACATGTCGACCTAGAGTCCCTGTCGACCTAGAAACCATGTCGACCTACTTACTGTTGACCAATAGTGGTCGACCTAGACACTGTTGACCTAAGTGTAGTCTATCTAACACACCACACCCGTTCTGGTGCTATGGACACGTTTATGCAAATGCTTGCATTGACTATGGAAGGTAAGCCCCGATATATTAGACTGAGCAAATAATAACACAGTAACTGACAGCATTCACAGCCATTCTCCCTTGTTACAATATAGGAAAGATAAGTATCGAATGGGCTTTAAAAGGTAAATGTTATAAAGTTATACACATTTGATATTGGTTAACGCTTACAGTATTTATTGGTTTTTGAAATTTCATGCACTATGGGGGTCATTCAGATGAAATGTAGTCGGAGGTGCTAACACTGATGCTTCCTCGGAAGAAGCAATGAAAGTGCTGTATGACAGTTAATACAGCAGAAGGTGTCTATTACAAACAGACGTATCCTGCTGCAGTAATGAGCTGACCTGCATCCTAGGAAGCAGCAGCTCTCTCCCATGATCGGGTGTCTTTCAGCACCAGGGCCGGATTAAGGGTGGTGGGGGCCCAGAGCAACGTACATTGTGCGGGCCCCCACCTATGATCTCTGGCAAAGTTCTTGCCCCCCCTCCCGGGGCTGTGCGTACGTACGCACGTACACACATACATACATACATACATACACACACACACACACACACACACACACACACACAAGCACACCTTCACTTACATTGCAGCAGGCTGTCCGGTTGCTTGCAGTCACTGACTTGCAGGATTTCCCTGTCCTGTGAGACTGACTGTAGGATGTGGGGGACCCTAATGTGTAGGGGCCCCGGGACGGCCTCCCCTCCCGCCCCTGCCTTAATCCGGCTCTGTTCAGCACCCATAATGACATGAGGCCAGGAAATATCCATTCTACGAAGGTCGTTGCCGCCCCCTCCTTGCCATCCAGACGACTACAGACTGTCAATCACTGATCAATCATCCTATGTCGCAGGACCCATTCACGCATGCACAGAATGGGTCCTGCGCATGTGCAAAGTACCAAAAATTGGTACTTTGCAATGATGGATGCACCTGAAAGAGGCCCTATGAGTAACCTAATTCTCCAGTGGGCAGTATTGCTTTAGAGTTTTAGAGTAATTCAGAATTAAATCAATGATGTCACTGATCACTGCTAATTGTATTACTATATCCCAGTGATGTTTGTTTGTGGAGTGAGAGATCTTTTGTGGAGACTGATAAACAAAATAAATATAAAAATTACTTAGTAATGAGTGGTTGCTTGAGAAAGGGAAAATAGTGAGATCAGATACAGAATACTATTAAATTAAGAAAAGATCAAGAGAATGACTGAGGGAATTAGTTCATAAGAAAATTTAAAGAAGAGGTTAAAGAGTAATTTGCAGGAACCGGATGAAAATGAGTCATCTTTAGGAATGTCAGTGCAACATAGTAATAGATTGGGGATTTAAATGAAATATGCTGTCACTCTAACACTAATGTATAGGCCATTTTTTTACTGATTCCTAGAGCATCCCTTCACTTAGGCAGCTTTGGACTCAATGATTGGCAAATCATACATTTTTATCGGTGGCTACATTGTGAGCAGAGCAGGAAGTGCTGTGTGTGAAATCTCAGATTTATCCAAAAATAGACTAGCCTTCACATATGCTATGCTTGAAGACCATAATAAATATAATCAGTAACTGTGAATGAGATTACATTTCCTTGGCATATCATGTAGGTACTTGAAACATTTTATGAACCAAAGAAAATCCATACAAGGTCAATGACTAATATTAATTTTGTATAAAAATATTCAGTGATGTACAGTATCCTAATGCAAGCACAGGGATGGTTTTTCCGCTACAACAAACTACTGAATCTCCTGAGGTAGCAAAAAATATTTTTTCATTCTTTTCCATATCACGATGATGATAATGGGCCTAATTCAGACCTGATTGCTAGCAAATGATTTTTGCACTGCTGCAATCAGATAGTCGCCGCCTACAGGGGGGGTGTATTTTAGCTGCGCAAGTGTGCAAACGCATGTGTAGCAGAGATGTACAAACAGATCTTGTGCAGTCTCTGCACAGCCCAGGACTTACTCAGCCGCTACGATCACATTAGCCTGTCCAGGACCGGAATTGACGTCAGGAACCCTCCCTGCAAATGCATGGACACGCCTATGTTTTTCCAGACACTCCCTGAAAACGGTCTGTTGACACCCACAAACGCCTTCTTCCTGCCAATCTCCTTGTAAATGCCCGTGCGAACGGATCCGTCGCACAAACGATCGCTGAGCAGCGATCTGCTTTATACCCTTGCAACGTGCCTGTGTATTGCGGTGCATACGTATGCGCAGTTTGGGCCTGACCGCCTGCTGTGCGAAAACGCACAGCAGCGATCAGGTCTGAATTACCCCCAATGATAATAAAAACTCAAAAGTATGTATAAATCGTACTGTAAACTAAATTGTTGCTTAATGTTTATTTCTGTATACACTGCTAATTTTGAACAAAATGCACCATTTTCACGTGGTCTCGAATCAATATCAACTATAAGCACAGGAAATAACATGCAGAGAAAAATATATTGTTGTTTTGACATCGCAAACCAGTGTGATCAAATATACAGTAAATAATGGGAATGGATTTTGTAAATCCTATGGAATTTGTCATCCTATCTAGAACACTGTGTACCTTACACTATATTTGTTTCCATTTCATAGATTTGTGTGTCTGTGTGTGAGTGATACAGTACTTGATTAAACCAAATCATTGCTACTGTACTTGCTTAAACTGAATCATTATTCAAAGACATGTCAGAAAGTACAAGGTGTCAAGTGACATCTGATTCTATCAGATGGCAAACATTTGTGTTTAAGATTTTATCAGATGAATCCTGGTAGATTCCAGAACCAGACACGTATTTTATCATATTTGGCGCATACTGTATATGTATGTACGTATATCTCTAGTAGAGTAATCTTCAAGATAGCAGTTGTGTATTTCAAGGCAGACAAAATGCAAAGAATCAAGATAGATATATATATATATATATATATATATATATATATATATATATATAGAATAAAGATATAATACAGCTAAAGATAATGTGGCATCAGCAAAAATAAGAACAAATGTGTACAAATATTACAGCAACTATTACAGTTCACTCGTACAGAGAACAACATGCTGTAATACTGTACAGATTTTTCCAAAATGTATTTGTCTATTAAGAGACTTAGATTGAAAATCACAAAAACTGTATTTTATGGTTAAAGAGTAAACATCGGAAATATCTTTTGATTTTTTACTCCAAATTTTACATAGCCTGTTAATTATTTAATGTTAATATAATTAAAACTGGTGAATTGTACATCAAAGTAATGCATTTGTTGCATTCATTCTTTCAAGTTTTTTTTTTAAATAAAGTCTTCATACCTACTAGTAATGTGGTCTCATTCCTTAAACCGTAACAGAGTGGGAAAATAGTATGGAGTTGAACGCAAACTCCTGCAGATTCCAGTAATCTTCAGACATTTATTATTAAACTCCAGGTTGACTGGAGGTAAAATCATGACTGAGTTGTTCCTGGGCTCTGGTGTGTCCCAGGCTAACTGGAGAGAATGTACTAATTTTAGTTTGGATATAACTCTTGTATTGTATTTCCCATTTTTAACACTTGTGATGCTATTTTGACTGTAGTGGTCACTAACTAACCATATGTGTCTGTATCAATCCATATATTCTGGCATAGTCATTTCTTAATCACATTTAGCACACTGAGCTACAGTATGCTTCTTGCTCTAGACTCATAAGGAACATATTTATGAAAGAGAGATGATCCCTATATATTAAAGGTTTACTGGTGATGTTAACAATGGTAGATCCTGCTGGAGAAGCTGTTCTATGGGTTTCTCTTCCAAAGTTGTACGATAGCAGGAAGTAATCATGCTAAACTGGGTGACACATGATGTGCACTGGCATCCAGGCAGGAATACATCAAATTATGCAGAAACTGCAGTTTCTACATAGGTTTGTTTTGTTTTGTTTTGTTTTATATATAAGCCACATAGTAATTAGGCTATCAGTTTATCAGTGGCTGCTCACAACTCTGCATTGTAGGCAATGAAATGAGATAATTCAGAGCAACTGCTGTGTATGAAAGCTACCATTACTGAGCATTAATTCTATGTTTCAAAACCTAGAATTTCAACATTTCTAAATTTTTGGATGGGGCAAATACTGCGGTCATTATTCAGAAAAATCAACATATTGGATTTTCTTGACCCGCCGATTCGGGCCGAATTTTTTTTTATTATCTGCGAGTTAGGAATTTTTAACATGTTGAATTTCCCTGGTTCCCTGACAGATTGCTGATCTTCTGTGTCCACTGATTAGCGGATCGGATCAGCAGAACAAAGAATCAAGGTGCTAGATGTGTGGCCAGCATTATATGTAAATATTCAGTGGACCAGTAAAAATATTACATATATGATTGAAATCACCAGAGTGAAGTAATAAATAGATGTGCATGCAATATACTTCTCTATGTTTTCAGTTTATAGCACAAAGAAAGAATATTGTAAAAAAAAAGCATCTATTTGTAACAGTAATAACATTAATTATAAATATACTCTAGATATAAAGTTTTACTATTATTCTGGCTACATATATGAGCAATATTATTCTACAGTAACTAAATATTTGAGCAATACTTCTGAAGAGACAGTTTGCTGCAGAAATTGAAAGTTCAGGCAATGTTTGATTTTTACAGATAAATTGTATATCTGCTGCCAACTAGTGATCACTTCTGGCAGTGCACAATGTTCAGAGAGTAAAATGACATTGTTATATACATCAATATAATTACTTTTACGTAACTTTTGGGTGTACTTTTGGTTCTGCAAGCTAAAATTTTACTATTTCAAAACTTTTTATTTACTCTGTCACCTGTAATATACAGTACAAACATAATAACATAAAAAAAAATCAAACAGAAAGCCACAAGTCTCTACTATTTAAGACACAACATTGCTCTATTACACAGGTTCTCAAACTCGGTCCTCAGGACCCCACACAGTGCATGTTTTGCAGGTCTCCTCACAGAATCACAGGTGAAATAATTAGCTCTACCTGTAGACCTTTTAAAATGTGTCAGTGAGTAATTAATACACCTGTGCACCTGCTGGGTTACGTGCAAAACATGCACTGTGTAGGGTCCTGAGGACCGAGTTTGAGAACCACTGCTCTATTACATAGGTTCTCAAACTCGGTCCTCAGGACCCCACACAGTGCATGTTCTGCAGGTAACCCAGCAGGTGCACAGGTGTATTAATTACTCACTGACACATTTTAAAAGGTCCACAGGTGGAACTAATTATTTCACTTGCGATTCTGTGAGATCTGCAAAACATGCACTGTGTGGGGTCCTGTAGACCGAGTTTGAGAACCTGTGCTCTATTACATAATATCAAGATGAGTAAAAAATTCACAAACATTGTTTAGTTTAATAGTCCCATAATTCAATTCAAGATAACCACTCTCCTTCCATATTATTTACTGCGGCTGGTCAATAAAAATATGTTTTTTAAAGATGTAATATTAAAAGCCTGCAAACAAAAGGACACTGGCACAACTCCCAATGTTCTATTCTGTACAACTTTGGTTCTTCTAGACTGTAACTCAATTAATCATGCCAATTAAATAACGCTTTGCATGGTAAACTTGTAAAGAGGGTTCCAAACACAAAACCATTGACTTTCGACATGCAAAAAGGTCACACTGCTATTTCCACCTTAATGGTTTCACAAGACAGGAACCATGAAACATACTGATTGGAGACATTAAAAGACAAAGAATATTACAGAGATTGCATTGCTGTGCAAAGTGAGTTGTGGTATCCATCTTTGCTCACTGGCCCATAACTGAAGCACACATTAGAGATGAACAGTATTGCCTGTAAATTTCCTGCAGTTTGACGTCAGAATAGGCCATTTCGCAGAGGTACAAAGTAAAAGCGATACAATACTTAAGTTTCACATGTGCTAGTCCATTGCAAAGAAAGGTATTTCATATTGTATTTGTGAGTTTGCAAGATGTAATATTTATATGTTATAACTAGGACTGGAGTAAAAATGTAAATATGGAAAATTCATTCTGCTGTGCGATGTGGCTGAGGGGAGGTTAATAAACACTTCAGTCAAAAAGAGGAATACTTTTACAACATGTAGGATCAGTCAAATAGTTTGTGGAAAAGTTTTACAATTTTGTTAATCTATCATACATTATTTTTGTCACATTCAACAAAATAGTAACCATAATGTCTTAAGTGTTGCACAAATATTAGTACCCTAAAGAACTTTTGTTTTTACTTATTATAGTATAGTAAGATTTACAAGTCTCAGCAAATCTGCCATAGTCTTAATTGAACACAAGGATAAGTATATTGATACACTATTACACAGGTTCTCAAACTCGGTCCTCAGGACCCCACACAGTGCATGTTTTGCAGGTCTCCTCACAGAATCACAAGTGAAATAATTAACTCCACCTGCGGATCTTTTAAAATGTGTCAGTGAGTAATTAATACACCTGTGCACCTGCTGGGTTACCTGCAAAACATGCACTGTGTGGGGTCCTTTGGACCGAGTTTGAGAACCACTGCACTATTATATTAAAACAATTACCACCATAATATTTTTATTTTGTGATTTATAAGTAAAAATTACATTTAGTCAGTTGAACTAAACAAGTAAAACCTGATATGCAGCAGCTTCAGTGACCACTACACTTCACTTTCTGATACATTATGTTGTTCTGCAATATGTATCAAACACAATGTGCTACAATAAAATGCATTCCTGAGCTAATGCCAGTGATAAAAGCCTCCTATGTATGTTCTGCTAGGGGGGTCCTGTAAATAAAGTCTAATGCTGTGTGCTGGGTGCTTCATTTCCTTTTAACCAGCATTCACACAACACTAAAACCTCTACCATGTTATCCCTAAACTACCAGAGCACTCTGCACCACTGAGAGACAGTGTAAAAGGTTCTATGCCATCCATCAGTCCAGCTTCAGCACTCCACTTATTATCAGTGCTATTATCAGTGACTCTCCCAGGCAAGTGAGCACTCACTGTGTCTGGAAGCTTATCTGACTGTAGAAGGGATAGTAAATCTGTATTCTTGGTGAGGATAACATCATCAGCCTAAATTATTGTGAAAATAATTTCCCCCCAAAAAAAAGTGTTTTAGAAAATTGCAAAACGTTTATTCAATTACTGACAGGCACAAATAACCAATGCCCCTGCAAAATGCAAATTGCACACAATAAAATCCCTGTCTTCATACAGTTTAATGCTATTTGACACAGTAAGTATGTAAGAGAGAGGCTGCTACTCTCCTGTCACTTACCAGTTGCATTCCACAGATAAACATCAGTGTGCACCTGCCACTGCAAAAACCCATGATTTCCAAAAGCCTGTGGTCAAGACTCGTCGTCAGTTCCTTCCCAGCGAAGTCAAAAGCAATAGGAAAGCTTTGGTGCTTGTCTGGATTTTGCTGGTCTCTAAGGTGACTCTTTTACCCGGCAAAGAAAAAGCAATCGGCATTAGGACCTAGGAGTTCACCTGCAGCCACAGCATACCTTTACTGGTACCAGAAAGATCAGCCAGGGGTTTTGAAGTGGTACCCAAGAGAACAATCTCCACAGCTGCTCAATGCTCATACATCCCATGGCTGCAGGCAGCTCATAGAGGCAGCCTGGCAACATCTCAGTCCCTGCATGCTGCAAGCAATGAAAGCGCTCCAGAGCATGTATCACACACAGCAGAGGAGGGATGCTCTCATCCACACAAGGGGAAGGAGGAGGAGGTGTGCGAGGAAGAGGAGGAGGGGTGCAGGAGGGAATCCTCTCAGCTTCTTCACCACCTCTTTCTCCTCCTTATCTTGATATTACAGTTATCTGAATAACAGTTCATTATATGCCATTCCGATATCCTGCGATAGTGTAGAGATTTTCATTAGCATTATGAGCAATGTTCCCCATATACATTGTAAATCTTGTCTACTTTCAAGTAAAATGATTCTGCAAACTTCAATGATGTATAAGTTACATAGTTCAACGTCTGTTTCTCTAAACTTGTTACAATCCAAGTAATTCTAACGTAAGTTACAAATCATGTACTGTAATACAATAGACAATAGCTGCTTGCATAGATAAAATGTTTTTTTTTTTTTTTTTTTTTTTTAATCTGTATCGGTTTATATCATTGTGAATTGTGATAGACAAGTGTTCAGACTAGTTCCCATTATATTGTGCAGACTTTGGAGCATGTTTCATAAAGGCATAAATGGGAATAAAAATAAAAACTAAAACTAAACACACATTTAATTACACATATATCTTGATATACAAGTGACTCAGCATACTGAATTAAGGGGGTTAATTGGACCTGGTAGGTCTTTTGCTAAAATCACAGACAGATATCTGCGCTTGCGCCGGAATCGCATCGTGCACGTGTGGGGTTTCACTATGTGATTGCATCCCAGAAGGATGTAATTGCAATGTGATTGATAGGCGGCAGGCATTCAGGGGCGGCGACACGGCATTGGGGGGGGGGGGGGGGGGGAGTAGAGCCGGAAACACAGGCGTGTCATGGCAGTTTCGGGGCAGTCCGATGATGTCGCCTGCGTTTCCTGCTATTGGAAACATGATGGCGGTGACCTTACATATGCAGCTTGCTGCGTATGCAGGGGGATTGTCCTCTATTTTGGCCCCTGTGATGTGAGTGCAATTTAAATGCGATCGCAATGCATGGTGGTGCCATACATGCTGAGCGGTCCCAAGCATGTGATTTGATCCTTAGCAGTTCTTACTAATTTAGCTCTGAGTAACCCCCTAAATGCACATAGTGCATGCAGATATTGCAAAAGCGTATTACGGTTCTGATTCAGTTGTATGTTAATTTTTTCTGCATGTGCGATGTTTGATTCGGAGGATGTGCCAAAATGTGCTAATGTATCAGCCACCATGATCTGTGTAGAGGTGCCCACCAGAGCATCTGCAGCTGTCCGCTACTGCGCACACATTCGCAGCATCGATGTAGATCTGGGAAACATTGAGTGAGTCTATGGTCACTAGTCAGAATGGCCACCACAAGTGTGGCTCCAGCGGCGTGTTTAGTGCATACAGCATCACAGTCAGTGGTGGATACATGGCCTAACATGGTCCCGACATGCCTGCATTTTTACCACCATTCCCCGTTCCCTCCCAGAAAACGCTACTCCCTGTCAGTCATTTGTGAATGAATCCTCAATGCAAGTATAGTCGTAATTCAATCCCTGCATGTGCACATTGGGGCATGCACAGACCACAGATAATCGCTGAATTTGCAAAAACATGTAAACCTAGGCCTATAAATCACTATAAATCAGGCCCTATGTGAAATAACTGCGGGATAAACTTCATGGAATAGAGATAGCAGTCATCATTAATTTGAAGATGATGACTGGCTTTTTAATGTGTGTAAATAAATTAATTAAAAAAGCATACCCCCCTGCCTCACTCACACACACACACACACACACACACACACACACCAAAAGTGTTGCCACCGCTAGCGCTCATATCCTAGGCTGGTAGCAGAAAATATGGCAGACAGTAATAACATTAGGGTATGACACACTTAGGAGCTAATTTAGTTGGCATTGCACAAGTGATCCCCTGTGCAGTTTTCAGATTATTGTGAAACTGCGCATGCACAGGGCAAAATCTGCGCATTTGTAGAAACTGCGATTGCATTGCAGTATTAAGAACACCTCTGTCTGCTTGAAAAGGCAGAGGCATTCCGGGGTAGGGATCGGGGTGGGGGCGGCTGGCATTGCCAGGAATGGGGGTGTGTAGGGGATAAAGTGGGGGGGAATGAGGTGGAACTGAGTTCCACCACCTGTAATGGTAGGAGGAACTAGTTGCACCACCTCCATTGCCCTGCACAGTAATTCCAACACAAAAAACTGCCCCATCACCTACTGTACATTAATAGATGATGCAGGCGGCACTAGTGTTACTTATGAGCTGCAGCCACCACCTTCTTCTTCAGGTCCTGATGGCTCCATGGTCCTCCTCCAGTTTGCAGGGGGTAGCTGAAAACACTAGCACTGGTCCTGGCTCCTCTTACTGTTTGTGTGTGTGGGGTGGGGTGTAGGTGGCGGTTTAAATGAGTTCCACCACCTCCCCAGGACCACTTTTAAGCCTTGGGGGCGTGACACCCCCTTTATCCAGGGGTGGTAAAGGCAAGGACTGCATCGCGAGATGCAGTTTCCTTGGCCACGCAAGCCGCCCTGAATAAGCTGAGGCTTACTCAGCTTGCCATTGCAGATGACTATCATAATCAATGCTCATGATGTTTGATCACAGACTGCGACTCTGGTCGCAGTGCTGTGATTGCAAATGCAGCAATTAGGTGTATATCAACTCCTACTGCATTTACTTTGCTATGGATTGCATTTGCAATTGCAATCCATGCTGAATCAGGGTCTTAGTTGATAAATCTCACAGCCATGATGGCAACAAGAGGCCGAATTCCATATGCAAATAGTGCCAAAAAATGCAGTCCCCTCCCAAAGACAAAAAGTTCTCTTTCCAGAAAGGTCCCAGCAGCCCCTGTCATACTGTACTTAAAGTGTTAGCAGGATATATGGTGGCCCATGTATAACTACTAGAACCAGTACCCTTGGCTGCCTCAGCATCAGTGCCGTAACTAGGCATTTTAGTGCTGTGTTCAAGAAACGACAGTGGCGCCCCCCGCCATGTAAGATAGGAGCAGTGCGCGCCGTATGCGCACAAAATCTTTATAGGGGCGTGGCTTCACGGGGAAGGGGCGTAGCCACAAAATAATAGCAATTCATACTACGGTGCACAGTAGTCTACATTATTCAAATTACGCTGCACAGTAGCGCCACTACACCAGGTAGAGCCCCTTTTATACATTACAGCAGACAGCGTCCCCCTTTTTACACATTACAGCAGACAGTCCTCCTTTTTACACATTGCGGCAGCCAGGCCCCCTTTTTACACATTGCGGCAGCCAGGCCCCCTTTTTACACATTGCGGCAGCCAGTCCCCCTTTTTACACATTGCGGCAGCCAGGCCCCCTTTTTACACATTGCGGCAGCCAGTCCCCCTTTTTACACATTGCGGCAGCCAGTCCCCCTTTTTACACATTGCGGCAGCCAGGCCCCCTTTTTACACATTGCGGCAGCCAGGCCCCCTTTTTACACATTGCGGCAGCCAGGCCCCCTTTTTACACATTGCGGCAGCCAGGCCCCCTCTTTACACATTGCGGAAGCCAGGCCCCCTTTTTACACATTGCGGCAGCCAGGACCCCTTTTTACACATTGCGGCAGCCAGGACCCCTTTTTACACATTGCGGCAGCCAGGACCCCTTTTTACACATTGCGGCAGACGGTGTCCCCCTGAGAGAGAGAGAGAGAGAGAGAGAGAGAGAAAGAGAGAGAGGGATATACTTACCTTCTCCCCGCTGACAGGCTCCTCGTGCTGGCATCTCCCTCTCGGTGCAGGCAGTGAGGTGAGGAGGAGGAGGAGGGAGGGGGAGCAGGGAGCCGCAGCAGCGCTATTTCATTGGTAGTAAGCGCCGCTGCAGCATCCCCCTCTTCTTCCGTATTGGCTGCCTGGCGCTGCTGTGGATGCTGGGATGAAGGAACCGCATCCCAGGATCCATAGCAGCGCCGGGCAGCCAATACAGAAGGAGAGGGGGATGCTGCAGCGGCGCTTACTACCAATCAAATAGCGCTGCTGCGGCTCCCTGCTCCCCCTCCCTCTTCCTCCTTGTCCGCTGCCCGGCGCTGGTCTCTTCTCCCTCCAGCGCGGCACACGGCGCACACAGCAGAGGCGGTATGTAATGAGTCAATTTGACTCATTACATGCCGCTGGCCGTGCGCCCTCAGGGCAACTGCGCTGTGTGCCAAGCCCACTTGGCACACACGTAGTTACGGCCCTGCTCAGCATGTTGTGACTTTTTGCACTAAAATGCCAGTATGCCCTTGCATCCAGAGCCTGCTGTGACTTGTAGTTTACCTGTAAAATTTAAACCATGTACACCATCACAAAAGGGGATATGTACTAATTCTTGGATAGTGATAAAGTTGAGAGAGAGATAAACTACCAGCATGTTTCTGGTCTACTATAGGACAGTTACAAACCTTTTACTCTCTTGCCTGTTGGAATGCTCTAAGTGTTTTAGCATTTACCTGTTCTGCAGGTCAGGTTCTCTAAGATTGCTTGTTCTGTGAGCTGATACCTGGACATCATCACACTAGATCATGTCAGCTGACCGCATTCCATTCAGGCAGAGTACTCCTGTCCTCAGCTGATCCTGGCAGCCAATAAGACACCTGCAACTGCTATGTAAGCCCTCTCTGGTCATTCAATCAGAGCCAGAACAACATGTCTCATCCTTGAGTACTAACCTGCTTCCCAAGCTCTTGCTTGCAATAAGCTATACTGCTGTTCCTGACTTCAGAGTCTTTTAGGCTACAGACTCCTGTTTCCCCAGAGTCCTGCATTGCTGAGTCCCTTGCCTGTGAAACCTGCAAATCATTGTCTCAGCTTATCTCTGCATTTCTATACAGCCTTCAGCCATAGTTCCCTGACTTCAGTAATTTGCTGTGCATACAAAGCTTCAAGACTACAGCTCCTACAGGTCAGAAAGAGCCTGAGTTTATAATTGCTGAGCCTCCTTTCAGACTAATTATCTACCTGAGAGTTCATCTTTGTTTCAGTCTGCAAATTCATGATTGCACAGTATTGTCAGACTTTCTAGCCAGTGGCTGGTGCAGTGCATTTCTCAATCTGCTGAAGATATTCTGAAATCAGAAGGTGGCTCATGTACCTTGGGCCCTGGTCAGTTAGGGCTTTCAAAGTGATTACGCCAATCTTGAAAACGATTATGCCATGTTACAGATAGTCAGTGAAGGGACTAGAAAATGGGTGTTATGTGGCTGGAATGGGGTTGGTTGATTAATATCCTGGCAGCTGAATTTTGTACCATCTGCACAAGCCTTGAACATAGATATAGGATTAGTACTCAGTGTAGGTGATGTGTGCCAGCAACACACAGGTATGCACACACTGGTATCAGTAAACACTTGCACTAAAATGTATGTGCTCACTGCAGATTGTGAATGGTTTTGGACTCTGGTGGTATTTGATATGCATTCTGCAAGCTATGAATGATACTGCACACTTGTATTGGATTTGCACTCTGCAGGCTATGAATGATAGTGCACACTCAGGCCCAGCACTACCCGCTCAGCAGGGCGGAAACTAGGATTTTTGTCACCCGGGGCAAGGGAGTCATTTGGCACCCCCAACCCCGAGTCTCTGCAACACACACTTCTAATAACACAGCACCTCTAGGATTAGGGCACAAAGCAGGATTAGGGCACAAAGCATACCTCTATTTTCTCTTACGTCCTAGAGGATGCTAGGGACTCCGTAAGGACCATGGGGTATAGATGGGCTCTGCAGGAGACATGGGCACTCTAAAGACTTTAGAATGGGTGTGCACTGGCTCCTCCCTCTATGCCCCTCCTCCAGACCTCAGTTAGATCCTGTGCCCAGAGGAGACTGGATGCACTGCAGGGGAGCTCTACTGAGTTTCTCTGTAAAAGACTTTTGTTAGGTTTTTTATTTTCAGGGAGCACTGCTGGCAACAGGCTCCCTGCATCGTGGGACTGAGGGGAGAGAAGCAGACCTACTTAAATGATAGGCTCTGCTTCTTAGGCTACTGGACACCATTAGCTCCAGAGGGTCGGAACGCAGGTCTCACCCTCGCTGTTCGTCCCGGAGCCACGCCGCCGTCCTCCTCACAGAGCCGGAAGATAGAAGCCGGGTGAGTATTAAGAAGAAAGAAGACTTCAAAGGCGGCATAAGACTTCAGATCTTCACTGAGGTAACGCGCAGCGGTAATGCTGCGCGCCATTGCTCCCACACATACACACACAGTGGGCACTGTAAGGGTGCAGGGCACAGGGGGGGCGCCCTGGGCAGCGATATTAACCTCAAGGGACACAGGCAAATAGATTAGATACTGCAGAGGCAGTATATTGAAACCCCCCCGCCAGTAAAAATAATTTGAGCAGGACCAAAGCCCGCTGGTGAGGGGGCGGAGCTTGATCCTCCAGCACTAACCAGCGCCATTTTCTCCACAGCACACTGCAGAGAAGCTGGCTCCCCGGACTCTCCCCTGCTGAACACGGTTACAGAGGGCAAAAAAGAGGGGGGGGGGGGCACATTTAATTGGCGCAGTGAGTGTATTTATATATTTATATAAAAGCGCTGTACTGACTAAGATTTTATTCCAGTGTCCGGTGGCGTTGGGTGTGTGCTGGCATACTCTCTCTCTGTCTCTCCAAAGGGCCTTATTGGGGGACTGTCTCCATATAGATATATCCCTGAGTGTGTGGGGGTGTCGGTACGTGTGTGTCGGCATGTCTGAAGCGGAAGGCTCATCTAAGGAGGAGGTGGAGCAGATGATTGTGGTGTCTCCGTCGGCAACGCCGACACCTGATTGGTTGGATATGTGGAATGTTTTAAATGCAAATGTGTCTTTATTACATGAGATGGGACAAAGCAGAGTCCAGGGATAAAACAGGGAGTCGATCCATGGCTTTGACTGTGTCACAGGGCCCTTCAGGGTCTCAGAAACGTCCCCTATCCCAAGTAGCAGACACTGATACCGACACGGATTCTGACTCCAGTGTCGACTACGATGATGCGAGGTTACACCCAAGGGTGGCCAAAAGTATTCATTATATGATTATTGCAATGAAATATGTTTTGCATATCACAGATGACCTCTCTGTCCCTGACATGAGGGTATGCATGTTTAAGGAAAAGAAACCTGAGGTAACCTTTCCCCCATCTCATGAGCTGAACGCGTTATTTGAAAAAGCTTGGGAAACTCCAGACAAGAAACTGCAGATTCCCAAGAGAATTCTTATGGCGTATCCTTTCCCTGCACAGGAAAGGTTACGGTGGGAATCCTCACCCAGGGTGGACAAGGCTTTAACGCGCTTGTCCAAAAAGGTGGTGCTACCGTCTCCAGACACGGCAGCCTTCAAGGATTCTGCTGATCGCAGACAGGAAACTACCTTAAAATCAATTTATGCACATATGGGTGCCTTGCCTAGACCGGCAATAGCGTCGGCTTGTGTTTGTAGCGCTGTAGCAGCTTGGGCAGATACCTTGTCAGCTGACATTGATACCTTAGATAGGGATAGCATTTTATTGACCTTGGGTCACATTAAAGATGCAGTCTTATATATAATAGACGCTTCGAGAGACGTTGGACTGTTAGGTTTAAGAGCCAACGCCATGGTAATTTCTGCTAGGCGAGCCCTGTGTACCCGCCAATGGACGGGTGATGCCGACTCAAAGAGACATATGGAAGTTTTGCCTTACAAGGGTGAGGTTTTATTTGGGGAAGGTCTCGCGGACCTGGTTTCCACAGCTACTGTGGGTAAATCTACTTTTTTACCTTATGTTCCCCCACAGCAAAAGAAAACGCCACAATATCAGATGCAGTCCTTTCGGTCGCACAAGTTCAGAAGAGGTCGGGGCTCTTCCTTCCTCGCCAGAGGTAAGGGTAGAGGGAAAAGAATGCCTGCTACGGCTAGTTCCCAGGAGCAGAAATCCTCCCCGGCTTCTACTAAATCCACCGCATGATGCTGGGGCTCCACTGAGGGAGTCCGCGTCGGTGGGGGCACGTCTTCGACTCTCAGCCACGTCTGGGTTCAGTCAGACATGGATCCTTGGGCGATGGAAATTGTATCCCAAGGCTACAAGCTGGAATTCGAAGAGGTGCCTCCGCGCCGATTTTTCAAATCGGCTTTACCAGCTTCTCCCCCAGAGAGGGAGATAGTTTTAGCTGCAATTCAAAAGCTGTGTCAACAGCAAGTGATTGTCAAGGTTCCCCTAGTTCAACAGGGGAAGGGGTACTATTCAACCCTGTTTGTAGTTCCGAAACCGGATGGCTCAGTCAGACCCATTCTAAATCTAAAATCCCTAAACCTGTACTTGAAAAAGTTCAAATTCAAGATGGAATCGCTTCGGGCAGTAATCTCCAGCCTGGAAGGGGGGGGTTTTATGGTGTCACTAGACATAAAGGATGCATACCTTCATGTCCCCATAAATCCCCCTCATCAGGCGTACCTGAGATTCGCTGTACAGGACTGTCATTACCAGTTTCAGACGTTGCCGTTTGGGCTTTCCACGGCCCCGAGGATTTTCACCAAGGTAATGGCGGAAATGATGGTACTCCTGCACAGGCAGGGAGTCACAATTATCCCATACTTGGACGATCTCCTGATAAAAGCGAGATTGAGAGATCAGTTGCTGAAAAGCGTGTCGCTCTCCCTGAGTGTGCTGCAGCAACATGGCTGGATTCTAAATCTACCAAAGTCACAGTTGGTTCCAACGACTCGGTTATCTTTCTTAGGCATGACTCTGGACATGGAACAAAAGAGGGTTTTTCTCCCAATGGAAAAAGCCCAGGAACTCCAGAACATGGTCAGAGACCTGTTAAAACCGAAAAGAGTGTCAGTCCATCAATGCACTCGAGTACTGGGAAAAATGGTGGCGACCTACGAGGCCATCCCCTTCGGCAGGTTTCATGCGAGGACATTTCAGTGGGACCTTCTGGACAAGTGGTCGGGGTCCCATCTTCAAATTCATCAGAAAATAAGCCTGTCCCCCAGGGCCAGGGTGTCTCTCCTGTGGTGGCTGCAGAGTGCTCACCTTCTAGAGGGTCGCAGGTTTGGCATTCAAGACTGGGTTCTTGTGACCACGGACGCGAGCCTCCGAGGATGGGGAGCAGTCACACAATTTTCAGGGACTATGGTTAAGCCAGGAGGCTTGTCTACACATCAACATACTGGAATTAAGGGCCATATACAACGGCCTACGACAAGCGGAGAATCTTCTTCATGACCTACCGGTTCTGATTCAATCAGACAACGTCACAGCCGTGTCTCATGTAAACCGCCAAGGCGGGACAAGGAGCAGAGTGGCAATGGCGGAAGCCACCAGGATTCTTCGCTGGGCGGAAAATCACGTAAGCACTCTGTCAGCAGTCTTCATTCTGGGAGTGGACAACTGGGAAGCAGACTTCCTTAGCAGACACGATCTCCATCCAGGAGAGTGGGGACTTCATCAAGAAGTTTTTGCAGAGATAACAAGTCTTTGGGGACTTCCTCAAATAGACATGATGGCGTCACGCCTCAACAAGAAGCTTCGGAGGTATTGTGCCAGGTCAAGGGACCCTCAGGCAGTAGCGGTAGATGCCCTGGTGACACCATGGGTGTTTCAGTCGGTCTCTGTGTTCCCTCCTCTTCCTCTCATCTCAAAAATATTGACAATCATAAGACGAAAAAGAGTGCAGACAATACTCATTGTTCCAGATTGGCCTCAAAGGGCCTGGTATTCAGATCTTCAGGAGATGCTCACAGAAGATCCATGCCCTCTTCCTCTCAGGGAGGACCTGTTGCAGCAGGGGCCCTGCGTGTTCCAAGACTTACCGCGGTTACGTTTGACGGCATGGTGGTTGAACACCGAATCCTAGCTGGGAAAGGTATTCCAGAGGAAGTCATCCCTATTCTGATAAGGGCTAGGAAGGAGGTGACGGCAAAACATTATCACCGTATCTGGAGGAAGTATGTATCTTGGTGTGAAGCCAAGAATGCTCCTACGGAAGATTTCCACCTGGGCCATTTTCTCCACTTTCTACAGACAGGAGTGGATATGGGCCTGAAGTTAGGCTCCTTTAAGGTACAGATTTCAGCCCTATCTATATTCTTTCAGAAGGAATTGGCTTCTTTCCCAGAAGTCCAGACTTTTGTTAAGGGAGTGCTGCACATCCAGCCTCCTTTTGTGCCCCCAGTGGCACCATGGGACCTTAACGTGGTGTTACGGTTCCTAAAATCTCACTGGTTTGAACCTCTTCAAACGGTTGAATTAAAATTTCTCACTTGGAAGGTGGTCATGTTGTTGGCCTTGGCATCTGCAAGGCAGGTGTCCGAATTGGCGGCTTTGTCTCACAAAAGCCCCTATCTGATTTTCCATGTGGATAGAGCAGAGTTGAGGACTCGTCCTCAATTTTTGCCTAAGGTGGTTTCATTGTTTCATATGAACCAACCTATTGTGGTGCCTGTGGCTACGGGAGATTTGGAGGATTCCAAGTCCCTTGATGTAGTCAGGGCCTTAAAAATTTACGAAGCCCGGACCGCTCGGGTTAGGAAAACAGAGGCACTGTTTGTCCTGTATGCAGCCAACAAGGTTGGCGCTCCTGCTTCTAAGCAGACTATTGCTCGCTGGATCTGTAACACGATTTAGCAGGCTCATTCTACGGCTGGATTGCCGTTACCAAATTTGGTAAAGGCCCATTCCACTAGGAAGGTGGGCTCTTCTTGGGCGGCTGCCTGAGGCGTCTCGGCCTTACACCTTTGCCGAGCAGCTACTTGGTCGGGTTCAAACACCTTTGCAAAATTCTACTAGTTTGATACACTGGCTGATGAGGACCTCATGTTTGCTCAATCGGTGCTGCAGAGTCATCTGCACTCTCCCGCCCGGTCTGGAGCTTTGGTATAATCCCCATGGTCCTTAAGGAGTCCCCAGCATCCTCTAGGACATAAGAGAAAATAAGATTTTAAACCTACCGGTAAATCTTTTTCTCCTAGTCCGTAGAGGATGCAGTGCGGACATATTTCTGCAAGGCTTGTATATAGTTGTTGCTTACATAAGGGTTATGTTACAGTTAAGATCAGTCTTTGGCTGATGCTGTTTTGTTCATACTGTTAACTGGTTGCGTATATTCCATGTTATACAATGTGGATGGTGTGGGAAGGTATGAATCTTGCCCTTAGATTAACAAAAATCCTTTCCTCGTACTGTCCGTCTCCTCTGGGCACAGTTTCACTAACTGAGGTCTGGAGGGGGGGCATAGAGGGAGGAGCCAGTGCACACCCATTTTAAAGTCTTTAGAGTGCCCATGTCTCCTGCGGAGCCCGTCTATACCCCATGGTCCTTACAGAGTCCCCAGCATCCTCTACGGACTAGGAGAAAAATATTTACCGGTAGGTTTAAAATCTTATTAGAACACTGCACCTCTAGAACTACAACACATACATGTAATAATACTGCACCTCTAGGAGTGCCACACATAAACCTAATAACACTGGACCACATCACATTTTGTACATCTATGGTTAGACATATAACGCATGCTAGCTACAGTATGTCACTCTATTGAGCTTTTTTCTTTTTTTGCTTGCAAAGCCTGACAAAAAGTTCTTGAAGATGATACATACACATGCCTAACCTGACATGC
>NC_086447.1:525633982-525653982 GCF_028390025.1 Pseudophryne corroboree | reverse complement strand
TTCACATTGTTCCCCCCATAAATCCTTATTCTCCCCACATAAATCCTATTGTTCCCCACAGGAGAAGAAAAAAAAACAAATATTGGCCCCTACTGGTCAGCTGTCCTCCTCCCTGTCCCTCAGTGGCAGGGGTTGTTCATAGTGGAGTGCTGCGAATACTGAGCAGCGGTCGGGTAGGTGTGGATGTGGGTGGGCAAGGAAAGCTGTGTATGCAGGCGGGAACTGGAAGATGTGTATGAAGGCGGGTGGGCTGGCTGGATGGTGAGACACGGCGGCCGTGACCTATGATATCACACCGCTGCGTCTTCAAGGCATACATCATGGCCGGAGCACGACTGATCCTCTAAGAAGAGCCCGGGCCAACAGTTCACTCTGATGGTGCAGGAAGCTGCTCTGGCTCCGAAGCACACCTTGCAACTGGTCGAGGCACACTAGTGTGCCACGGCATACTGGTTGAAAAAGCCTGTCCTAGAGGATACTGAGGTCCACATTAGTACCATGGGGATGTACCAAAGCTCTCAAACTGGGAGGGAGAGTGCTGAGGTTCCAGCAAAACTGATTGACCAAACTGAAGGTCCACATAGGCCAAAGTATCAAACTTGTAGAACTTAGCAAACGTTTTCGAACCAGACCAAGAGACTGCTCAGCAGAGCTGTAAGGCCGAGACACCCCGGGCAGCCGCCCAGGAAGACCGACTGAATAGAGTGGGCATAAACAGATTTTAGGCACCGGCAAACCTGCCATAGAGTAAGCATGCTGGATAGTAAGCGTGATCCAGCGAGCAAGAGACTGCTTCAAAGCAGGACACCCAATTTTCTTGGGATCATAAAGCACAAACAGCGAGTCGGATTTTCTGTGACAAGCTGTCCATTTGACATAGATCTTCAAAGCCCGCACAACATCCAGGGACTTTGAAGTAGAAGAAGTGTCAGAAAGCACCGGAACCACACTAGGCTGGTTGATATGAAACGCAGACACCACCTTTGGAAGAAACTGCTGATGAGTTCTGAGTTCAGCTCTATCTTCATGAAAAATCAAATAGGGGCTCTTGTGAGACAACGCCCCCAATTCTGACACATGCCTTGCCTAAGCCAAGGCCAACAGTGTGACGGTCTTCCACGTAAGAAACTTCACATCAACCTCCTGTAAAGGATCAAACCATTCAGATTGTAGAAACTGCAACACCACGTTGAGATCGTAAAGTGCTGTGGGAGGCACAAAAGGCAGCTGGATGTGCAGAACACCTTTCAAGAACGTCTGAACCTCCGGAAGGGAAGCCAACTGTTTCTTGAAGAAAATGAATAAGGCCAAAATCTGGACATTTACGTATCCTAGGCATAGGCCCACATCCACACCAGACTGCAGAAAAAGTAGAAAATGACCCAGCTGAAATTCCACCGCAGGAAATTTCCTGATTTAAAACCAAGAGATGTATTTTCTACAAATCTGGTGGTAATGTTTAGACATTACCCCTTTGCTGGCTTGGATCAAGGTAGGAATTACCCTATCCAGAATCCCTTTCCGAGCTAGAATTAGATGCTCAACTCCATGCTGTCAAACATAGCCACGGCAAGTCTTGATAGACGAATGGCCCTAGTTGCAGAAGATCCTCCCAAAGAGGTAGAGGTCACGGATTCTTCAGAAGCATTTCCAGTAGATCTGCATACCAAGCCCCTTTTGGCCAATCCGGAGCAATGAGAATTGCTTGAACCCCTTCCCTTTTTATCCTTTTGAGAATTCTTGGGATCACTGGAAGTGGGGGAAAGACAAACACCCTCCGATAGACCCACGGAGTCACCAGAGCATCCACCGCCACTGCCTGTGGGTTTCTAGACCTGGAGCAATAACGCTGGAGCTTCTTGTTGAGACAAGAGGCCATCATGTCGATCTGAGGAGTCCCCCACTGACGAGTCAAGCACCCGAACACCTCTGGGTGAAGGCCCCACTCTCCTGGGTGGAGGTCGTGTCTGCTGAGAGTCTGCTTCCCAGTTGTCCACACCTGGAATGAAGATTGCGGAAAGCACCACCGCGTGCCTCTCTGCCCAGAGGAGGATCCTTGTCACCTCTGACATTGCTGCTCTGCTCTTCGTTCCGCCATCTCGGTTTACGTACATCACCACCATCACATTGTCTGACTGAACCTGGATGGCTCGATTGTGAAGAAGATGAGATGCTTGCAGAAGGGCATTGTATATGGCCCTTAGTTCCAGAACATTGATCGGAAGAATGGCTTCCTGACTTGACCATTTTCCTTGGAAGTGTTCCCCCTGGGTGACTGCTCCCCAACCTCTGAGGCTTGCGTCTGTGGTTAGCAGAATCCAATTTTGAATCCCGAACCTTCAGCCCTCCATCAGGTGAGAAGTCTGTAGCCAACACAGAAGAGAAATCCTTGCTTTTGGCGACAGACGTATCCTCTGGTGCATGTGTAGATGCGAGCCGGACCATTTGTCCAGCAGATCCAGCTGGAAGGACCTTGTGTGAAACCTTCCATACTGCAGTGCCTCATAAGAGGCTACCATCTTTGCAGGAGGCGCATGCACAGATGTACCAATATCCGGGGTGGCTTTAGGATGTCCCTTACCATTGATAGAATGACCAATGCCTTTTCCAGAGGAAGGAATACCTTCTGTACCTCCGTATCCAGTATCATCCCCAGAAGCCTCCGTGTTGGTTACAGGTGAGATTTTGGCAGATTTAGAATCCACCCGTGATCCTGGAGTGTTTGTGTGGAGAGGGAAATGCTGTGCAACAACCTCTCCCTGGACAGCATTTTTATCGGTAGATCCTCCAGGTGCGGTATTATGTTCACTCCCTGCTTGCGGAGAAGCATCATTTCCGTCATTACCTTGGTAAACACCCTCGGTGCCGCGGGATGGTGTATAGCCCAGAGGGCAGGGCCTGGAACTGGTAGTGACAGTCCCGTAATGAAAACCTTAGATAAGCCTGATGAGGCGGCCAAATCAGAATATGAAGGTATGCATCCTTGATATCCAGAGACACCAGGAATTCTCCCTCATCCAGACCTGAGATCACTGCCCTCAGCGACTCCATCTTGAATTTGAACACCGGTAAATACGGGTTCAGTGACTTGAGGTTTAAAATGGGCCTCACCTAACCATCCGGCATCGGTACTACAAACAGGTTTGAAAAGAAACCCTTCTTTTGTAGATGAAGAGGAACTGGGACAATGACCTGAGTCTGTACCGGTTTTTGAATTGCTGCTTGTAAGGTCATACTTGCTTCCGGTGAAGCTGGTAAGCCGGTTCTGAAGAATCTGTGAGGTGGGATGTCCTGAAACTCCAGTCTGTAGCCCTGGATGATAAGATCTTTTACCCATGGATCCAGGCATGATGTGGTCCATACGTGACTGAAATATCGTAACCACTTGCCTATTGACAAGGCAGTGCTGTCCACCGACATGCTGAAGGCTTTGCGGAAGCAGAACTGGAGGTCTGATCCTGTGAGACTGTATTTGCAGGCTTTCTGGGCTTACCTCTATTGCCTTCGAAGGCAGTAGAAGAACCCTTGGCCTTACCTTTAAATTTTGCTGTCCGAAAGGACTGAAAAGTAGGTGCAAAGTAGGATTTTCTAGCCGGGGGTGCTGCGGAAGGAAGGTATGTAGACTTACATGCCGTAGCCTTGGATAGCCACGTATACAGTTCATCTCTAAAAAGGGCTTCACTTGTGAAAGGAAGGCTTTCAATGCCTTTCCTGGAATCTGCATCCATAGTCCACTGGCGTAGCCACAAGCCTCTGCGTGCTGACACTGCCATGGCAGTGGTGCGTGCGTTGAGCAATCCAAACTCCTTTTATGGCCTCCACCATAAAGTTAGCAGAATCCTGTATATGCTATAGGGGTAAAATAATCTCCCCCCTGGACAAGGCAACTAATCCGTCAATTAGATTACCAGACCATTTTGCAATGGCCCTAGTGATCCATGCACAAGCTATAGTGGGTCTTTGGGGCACCCTCGCTGCTGTGTACAGAGACTTGAGAGTGGTATAAATCTTGCAGTCTGCAGCATCCTACAACGAAGCTGCCCCAGGAACAGGTAAAACTATCTTACGTGACAGCCTGGAAACCAAAGCGTCCACTATCGGTGGGTTTTCCCATTTTTTTTTCTGTCATCCTAAGGGAATGGAAAAGATGTAATTAACCTTTTTGGAATCTGAAACTTCCTGTTAGGATTAACCCAAGTTGCTTCAAAGAGGGAATTTAATTCCTTAGAAGCAGGAAAAATAGCAGAGGATTTCTTTTTCACATTTAAAAAAGGATTCCTCCTCATTCTCTGACACCTTGTCAGGAATGTGTAAGACCTCTCTAATAGCTTCAATCAGGGCCTGTATTCCCTGTGCTAAAGCTGCACCCCCCCCCCTTTAAGTCCACCTCCCCCTCCGCTGGGTCTGATACATTATCATCGGTATCAGCCTGCATGATTTGGGCCAGAGTACGCTTCTGTGGACATATAGCAGGGATCTGAGACGCAGGGAGGACCACTGAATCTCTATTCATCAGGTCATCTACAGATTGTCTTAAATATTGCGTCTCCTTTTCATTTTGGGACAATATTTTTGAAATATTTGAAATCATCCCTTTTAATGAATCTAACCATATAGGTTCAGATCCACTAGCCTGAGAATGTGTACTATCCCGAGTACACTGTAATGATCCCCCTGATTGATAAAAGCATTCTGCTGTGCATGATACACACTCCTTTGACATAATAATGTAAAAGAACACACACACAGAGGAATAGATTAAAAGCACAGTTAACCCACCCAGAGCCCTTCTAGGGAGACACAGAGTATTGGAGCCAGCCAAACAGCGCCCCTATAGCTAAAGTATGGACTTAGCTGGGTCGCAAATTGAGTACCCTTAATAGGGCTCAGTACACCAGATTATTGCTTCCCCCCTTTGCTATGACCCTTTGCTGAGGTGCTCTGGAGACCGTGTGGAGGAGCCGCGCTTTCCTGTTAGGCTGCCCGTTGTAAGCTGCAGAAGGGAAAATGGCGCTGGTGAGCTGCTGGATCCGCTCATAGTGAAGGCCCCGCCCCCTTAATGGCGTGCGGCCTTCCCAATTTTTATACTGGCTGAGGTGACAGAATAAGGGTTACAGTGGGTTAAAATCCCTGCAATATGTGCCACTCCAGCCGCCCCTCACTGCGGTCACACAGTGCCTACAGTATGAAGCCTGGAGCGCAGTGTGCATGCAGCTCTGTGCTCCTACCCTGATGCCACCACTTCCATCGGTGACCCGCTAACCGGGACGTCGGCGACCTACTCACCACTTTTCTGTCTTCTGGCTTAGTTAGGGGTGACAGCGTGCTGCGGGTCTGTACGCTTGTCGTGGTGGGGCTTGCGAATAGGACCCTCAGGAGCTCGGTGTCCTGTCAGCAGGGAGCGGGACCATTAACCCTAGGGAGGTTGGGCTGTTTCTCCCCCTAAGTCCCACAAAACAGGCAGTCTGGTGCCAGCCAGACCTGCCTGAAAATAATAAAATAGAAAATAAATGCGGAAAACTTTTCAGGAGCTTCCCAGGCATGACCGGCTCCTCCGGGCACATTTTCTAAACTGAGTCTGTTAGGAGGGGCATAGAGGGAGGAGCCAGCCTACACTCTCAAACTCTTAAAGTGCCAATGGCTCCTGGTGGACCTGTCTATACCCCATGGTACTAATGTGGACCCTAGTATCCTCTAGGACGTTAAAGAAAAATATAGTAAACATACATGGATATATGCATACACACCCACCCATGGTAACCCTACTCGTGAAATCCTGCGCTTGCCCCTGATATACCAATTAATGCATCATAATGCTAGCATAGAAATAGGCAATTAAGCATATAACACATTTTATACAGACTGCATCAGGATAGATTAGAAGCAGTGACCTATATATACTCCATTCCCTCCACTGTCTTCATCACTTCCTGCCCCCACATATCTGTTTCGGACCACGATGGCCTCAATCATCTGTTTCAGCCTCCAGTAGAATGGTTAGAGGGAGGAGCGATCATGGACACAGATTGTCGGCTAACATCTGACTCAGGTCACATCAGCACTTACAGGGTCGGACTGGCCCACAGGGGAACAGGGGAAACCACCGGTGGGCCCCACTGCCTGTGGGCCCTCCTTCTCTAGAGATCGGGTTCCAGACTCTATCCTAGTGCACTTGAATTATGCATAATACTTATGTTACATTATACTTCACACATATATGGTTTATTATATATTTACCAAGGGGAACAGAACATGTACTCTGTAATTATTAGCCAAACCTCTATGGTGGCTGGCCACGCCCCAGTGGAGCCTGGCCACACCCTTAAGTATGGACCCCTACAACAGCATCCCTTTGGTGGGCTCTTCATGCCCCAGTCCGACACTGAGCACTAACCACCAGTCACACGAGCCCAGCCAAGATGCCTCAGGCTCTCCCTCACAGCATGCAGCTCCCAGCACAGGCCAGCTCCTCGTGTCATCTGGGAGGTGGAACTTGCTTCCCTGAGCCTGGCTGGGAGAGAAGGAAAGGGAGGAGACACTGAAACAGCAGGGAGCCCGACTCCGGAGCCAGGCTTGCTGCACAGTGATAGTAAAGGGCATGTCAGACATGTCATTGATGCTGCTGTGACCAGCATTTCCGAAAGCAGGGGAAACGCCGTGGCTGATAGGATCCATGTCCTGTGCAGCAACAGCATCTAATGAGTCAGATTGACTTATTATAGTGGCAGAGGCTGCGGGTCTCTTCATTGCTGTTGGCACTGGTGCAATGCACCGAATGCACTGCCTCTACTTCTGCCAGAGACGGGCACCCTGATGGCAGCCATGTTGGAGGGTGTGTGTCTCAGCGCCCCTCAAATCCGGGCACCCGGGGCATGCGATCTCCTAGGGCCCCCCCTAGTTGCGGCCATGCACTTAGCAAAGGGATACAAAGTTGGATGCGCCAGGCTGGAGAGACGCTCTCCCTGCTGATGTCCCTGCTGCTGCCAGCTGCTCTGCCTGTCACACTGTATGACAGGCAGCAGTGCCAGCAGCTTGAAGCATCCTCCATTCCTCTGTGACAGTGGCAGTATTAAGCCTGAAAAGGGGCCTGAGCTACACAGGACTGAGGGGGCGAATTTACATGGGACCAGGCTGCTACAAAGGAGGATGATCTGCTCTAGATTTAGCAACCCAGGCTTTGATGTAGCCATGATCATCGTGGTTACATCTGCGCTAAACGTGCACACCCATTAGCGGCTAGGTAAGCCCTCGACTAGCCATGACAAGCTGCAAATGGGGCACATGCATGTTTTGGTACGGCACTCACAGCAACAAGGAATTATAGGCTGAACTGTATACCTCTCTTCTCACATCCAACGGTGGCCCTCATTCCGAGTTATTCGCTCGTTGCTGATTTTCTCTATATTGCGATTAGTCGCTTACTGCGCATGCGCAATGTTCGCAGAGCGCATGCGCTTAGTTATTTTACTCAAAAGTTAGGTATTTTACTCACGGCTTTACGAGGATATTTCTTCGTTCTGGTGATCGGAGTGTGATTGACAGGAAGTGGGTGTTTCTGGGCGGAAACTGGCCGTTTTATGGGTGTGTGTGAAAAAACGCTGCCGTTTCTGGGAAAAACGCGGGAGTGGCTGGAGAAACGAGGGAGTGCCTGGGCGAACGCTGGGTGTGTTTGTGACGTCAAACCAGGAACGAAACTGACTGAACTGATCGCACTGGCAGAGTAAGTCTGGAGCTATTCAGAAACTGCTAAGAAATTTCTATTCGCAATTTTGCGAATCTTTCGTTCGCAATTCTGCTAAGCTAAGATACACTCCCAGAGTGCGGCGGCTTAGCGTGTGCAATGCTGCTAAAAGCAGCTAGCGAGCGAACAACTCGGAATAAAGGCCGGTATACGTTCAGGATCCCGGTAGCTCTAATACAGACACTGGAATCCTGATAGCCGTCAGAACACTGACAATGGAATCCTGAAAGGATCAGGATCCCGAAAGTACCGCACTCCAAGGAAGATTCACCTTAAAAGAAAAACCTATTAAGAAGTTTAAAGATACCTTTATGAGAACAGCACCACCCTTGATCCAGTTATTTTCCTGGTACGCGTACCATTACGATCAAGTGCAAGTGATTTATTGGTTTTTGTTGACCTTGAAAGAAACCTTTATATGTTTGGTGACCACACTCGACAAGTGAGGTTTGGTACGCTGGATGTTATCTGAGTCTACCTAACTCCCACCCTTCATTTGTTACATAAATTTTGTGAAACTTCGTATTTCTCTATTTTTTTTCCCACATATACAGTTTGCGGAAGAGGTACTCCTAGGAAGAAAAACTGCATTCGAAAATTACGTGGACAATTCCTCTTCCATTTTTTGTTGCATTTGATCTATTTGTCTTTTTTGTATTGTTAAATAATTTTTACAGGGTTTGCCCTGTGTGGTGTAGGGGTACGCTCTCCTGTGCTGCATATTATTATAATAACTCCAAATAACAGGGTTATTATCCAAGTAATTTTAACAGGTTTTGCCATTTGTATTCGGTTTAGGGGTACGCTCTCCTATGCTGCATATTATTATAATATCTCCAAATAAAAGGGTTATTTTCCAAATAATTTTGACAGGCTTTTCCCTGTGTGGTGTAGGGGTATGCTCTCCTGTGCTGCATATTATTATAATAACTCCAAATAAAAGAGTTATTATCCAAATAATTTTTGCAGGCTTTGCCATGTGTGATGTAGGGGTACGCTCTCCTGTGTCGCATATTGTTATATAACTCCAGAAAAATAATGGAGAACAAAAATTTGGAGCATAAAATAGGGAAAGATCAAGAACCACTTCCTCCTAGTGCTGATGCTGCTGCCACTAGTCATGCCATTGACAATGAAATGCCATCAACGTCGTCTGCCAAGGATGATGCCCAATGTGATAGTAGAGGGCATGTAAAATCCAAAAAGCAAAAGTTCAGTATAATGTCCCAAAAAAATAAATTGAAATGGTCTGAAGAGAAACTTAAACTTGCCAATATGCCATTTACGACACGGAGTGACAAGGAACGGCTAAGGCCCTGGAATACGTTCATGACTAGTGGTTCTGCTTCACATAACGATAGAACCCCTCATCCTCCCACTAGAAAAATTAACATAATCAAGCTGGCAAAAGCACAGCAAAGAACTGTGCATTCTAAGATGGTATCACAAATCCCCAAGGAGATTTGCACGCCCTCTGCAAGTGTTGGAAGGAGCACCCACAGTCCAGTTTCTGATATTCAAATTGAAGATGTCACTGTCACCAGGATAAGGATATGGGTGTTGCTGGCTGTGAGGAGGAAGTTGACAATGATGGTTCTGATGGCGATGTGGTTTGTTTAAATCAGGCACCGGAGGAGACAGTTGCTGTCAATGGGATGAATAAGCCCATTGTCATGCCTGGGCAAAATACCAAAAAGGCCACTTTTTCGGTGTGGAATTATTTCTCCACAAATCCAGACAACAGGTGTCAAGCCATCTGTTGCCTTTGTCAATCCATAATAAGTAGTGGTAAGGACGCTAACCACCTTGGAACATTCTCCCTTATACATCACCTGCAGCGCATTCATCATAATTCACTGTCAAGTTCAGAAACTTTGGGTAATAGCATAAGCAGGCCACTGACACCTAAATGATGTGGTTTTGTTTGTTTGAATATTATTTCTCTGTGAGGATTAGGATGTAAACACTGAATGGGGGGGGGGGGGAGATCTAGGGATGAGAACGACATCTTGCCACTGTAGAGCCAGTTTGTGCAAGGAGAGGTTAATTGGTTCTTTTTTGGTGAAGGCCCAAACAAACCAATCATTTCAGCCACAGTCGTGTCGCTGAAATTATTAGTTTGTTAAAGTGTGCATGTCCTGTTTATACAACATAAGGGTGGTCCTAGATGGGTCAGGTGTTTGTGTCGCACACTTGTGTCGCTTAGCTTAGTTATTCAGCTACCTCATTAGACCTTTTTTTCTTCTTTGTATTATGTGCTCTTTGTGGCCTAGTTTTTAAGAGTTCCATTCTGTCTGCCACTGCCGTGCAACTCCTAGGTGGGCCAGGTGTTTGTGCCGCCCACTTGGGTCGCTTAGCTCAGTCATCCAGATACCTCATTGCACCTCTTTTTTTCTATACATTATTTGCTGTTTGGGGCCTAGTTTTTAAAAGTGCCATCCTATCTGCCACTGCAGTGCCACTCCTAGATGGGCCAGGTGTTTATGCCGCCCACTTCGGTCACTTAGCTTAGTTATCCAGCTACCTCATTGCACCTCTTTTTCTTCTTTGTATTATGTGCTCTTTGGGGCCTAGTTTATAAAAGTGTCATCCTGTATGACACTGAAATGCCACTCCTAGATGGACCAGGTTTTGTGCCGCCCACTTGGGTCGCTTAGCTTAGTCATCCAGCTACCTCATTGCACTTTTTTTTTTTTTTGCATTTTGTGCTATTTGGGGCCTAGTTTTTAAAACTGCCATCCTGTCTTACACTGCAGTGCCACTCCTAGATGGGCCAGGTGTTTGTTCCGCCTTCTTGGGTCGCTTAGCTTAGTCATCCAGCTACCTCATTGCACCTCTTTTTTTTCTGTGCATTATGTGCTCTTTGGGGCCTAGTTTTTAAAAACACATCCTGTCTGCCAGTGCTGTGCCACTCCTAGATGGGCCAGGTGTTTGTGTGGCCCACTTGGGTTGCTTAGCTTAGTCATCCAGCTACCTCATTGCACCTCCTTTTCTTCTTTGCATCATATGCTCTTTGGGGCCTAGTTTTTAAAACTGCCATCCTGTCTTACACTGCAGTGCCACTCCTAGATGGGCCACGTGTTTGTGCCGCCCACTTATGTCGCTTAGCTTATTCATCCAGCGACCTTGGTGCAACCTTTTTGCCTAAAAACAATATTGTGAGGTGTTCAGAATATACTGGAAATGAGTGGAAATTAATGTTATTGAGGTTAATAATACCCCAGGATTATAATTACACCAAAATTACGTGATTTTAGCTCTTTAAAAAAAAAAAATATCCAGATCCAAAACCAGAAAGGGGTAGTTTTGGCAAAACCAGTCCAGATCCAAAACACGAGCAGGGATCCAGATCCGAAACCAAAACCCAAAACCCAAAAAGTGCCTGCCACATATATATATATATATATATATATATATATATATATACCTATATATATCCCCATAAAATACATTGAAAAAGCCAGATCCACATAAAATACATTGAAATACCCAGGTCCATATAAGAAAGGGATATTTAAATAGCCAGATCTGCATAAAATAAAATCATTGAAAAAGTCAGATCACATTGAAAAAAATAGAAAAAGCCAGATCTTAGTGGAGGCAGGAGACACAGCAGAATACAAACACATTTTACGCAAGAGGATGTTTTGTGTCAGACTTTGCAGTGAATAAAATACTAACAAACTATAGTGTAACATTTTCAGCATATCACTAAGTCGGTTTACGTTAAAATGATTTATCATTACCAAATGAGTGATGCCACACCATCATC
Source organism: Pseudophryne corroboree (assembly GCF_028390025.1). NCBI lineage: Eukaryota > Metazoa > Chordata > Amphibia > Anura > Myobatrachidae > Pseudophryne > Pseudophryne corroboree. The sequence continues at coordinate 525,642,469 of NC_086447.1, read as the reverse complement.
TCCTGTCTGCATCATTGAGTAGATTTTTATGGGTCATTTATCAAAACTTTGATAGGCTTTATAATTGATGAAGGCCATAGAGAAGGGGTCCTTAGAAGGGTATACAATTGGCCATTTAGAATTGGCCATATGGCTTTTAACCCTGATACTTTTCAGTTTATGGGCTTTCACCTTGAGGATGGGTTTTATGTAGAATGCTGTCTCCAAATGGGATGCTGGCAACTGCTCTTTGAGTTATTCCATTTTTGGTACATTGATACATCATGGCTCGGACAGTGAAGTGATCCAAAGTTGATCTGGGGGCTGAAGAGCTGGGTAATTTCCTATTGGGCTCTACTGCTTTAAGGCTACACCCCTTTCTGTGAGGGGGTGGGTCTAGTGGCTGTGATTGAGCAGGGAGGGGGGGGTTGGGGTGGGTGGGATGGGTTGTGACGCTGTCCAGTCTTAGGACAGAGGAAGATAGCACATGACTGTGGAGGGAGACTTGAGACATACCATACAGAGAGAATGAAGGGGAAAAGGCAGACACTGTCACATGCAGTCAGGTTGGCCGACATGATCATGCACTTATTGGCCCTCATTTCGAGTTGATCGCTCGCTAGCTGCTTTTAGCAGCATTGCAAACGCTACACCGCTGCCCTCTGGGAGCAGTGGCGTAACTTCATCTCAGTTGCCCGGAGGCAAGATAAATGTTGAGTGCCCCCCTCCCCACAAAAAATGATTAGTATTTTAACTTACCCTTCTATACCTACCACTACATCACTGACCCCGTCTCTCTATACCCTACACTAAATCACTGACACCTCTATACCCTACACTAAATCACTGACTAAATCAGTGTCCATTATTTTAATTACACAGCACGGTAGCATCCGTTACTCACATTACACCGCACAGTAGCAGCCATTATTCGCATTACGCTGTACAGTAGCGTCCACTTTTCGCATTACACCGCACAGTAGTGTCCGTTACTCACATTACACCTCACAGTAGTGTCCGTTACTCACACTGCACCACACAGTAGCATCCGTTACTCACATTGCACCACACAGTAGTGTCTGTTAGTCACATTACACCTCACAGTAGTGTCTCCGTTACTCACATTGTACCACACAGTATTGTCCGTTAGTCCCTTATACATGTTGCACCACAGTAGAGCCGCTTATTAGGCAACAGTCTTACATTTAGTTGAGGAATTAAAGACAGCAGATAAGAGTAACCTTTGATTTGTACAGATTTTTTTTTACAAGACAGTAATATAGAATAATCAGTTTAACTAACACTGCTTTTATTCTAAAATGAGCTGCCTAACCCTTTACACTGCACAATATGCCAGGTTAGGCTGCATGGAGGGGGTGTTAGGCACTACTGGGGGGGCGCGTAGGTTTAAGCACTAAGGGGGGACGGATAGGGTTAGGTTGCAGTACCAGAGGGCAAGGGGTAGGGGGGCAAGGTATAATACTTACCTCACCTCTGTTGGGATCATCACCATTATGATGCCAGCGTCAGTATTGCTGCTGACAGCATGGGAATAGTGGGAGGGGGATGGGAGAAGAGGTCCAAGAGAAGACTTGTCAGAGTGTGCAGGGCACTTTTGGGGGCGTGGCCTAATCACGGCCCGTGAGGCCACGCCCCCTTATGTAATATAAAAATATATTGATGAATGGGGTGCCGCTATGAAAACCAGTAAGAAAGGATCAAATCCAGGGAGAGTGGGAGAAGCACGATCAGTGTGATCAGCCACTATTCCTCCCCTGCACAGGCAGACTGCGGCTGATGCTCTCCGGCAGCACACTCCCTATAAACAGTGCAGCCAGCACAGCTCTGTAGAGACGGCTATGGGAGAGAGTGGGTGAGGGTAGGGGGAAGGACGGGAGGTAATGGGACAGACTCCTGGAGCTATTCGCTGACCTGTGCGGTGTGGACACCAGGATGATCAGCTGCCTGTCACGGTGTCCTGTTTCTGTGTGGCGGGGAAGAACTTCCACGATTGTCACAAGGGGGCGTGGTTTGGTGGAAGATTGCAGATTGAGATGACTGGCTGGGGGGAGGAGGTGGGAGGGAGGACAGTAGACTGGCGTAACCGTGGTACCGCACGCATCGGCGGGTGCCTGCGGATGGTGTGCCCACAGGGCAAATGTGGTCTGAACACCATCCGCACTACCCTAGTTAAGGCCCTGCGGTCAGAGTGCAATGGAGGAGGCTGGATCTAGGTGCCCCCTACAGCACTGGAGCCCGGCGGCAGCAGACTCCGCTGCCTCCGGGAGTTCCGCCCCTGTCTGGGAGTGTATCTTAGCTTAGCAGAATAGCGAACGAAAGATTAGCAGAACTGCTCGAAAATCTTTTCCTGCAGTTTCTGAGTAGCACCAGACCTACTCCTAGATGCGTTCACCTAAGTCCGTTTAGTTCCTGATTTGACGTCACAAACACGCCCTGCATTCGGCCAGCCACTCCCCCGTTTCCTCAGCCACTCCTGCGTTTTAGCCTGACATGCCTGTGTTTTTTAGCATACTCCCGGAAAACGGTCAGTTTACGCCCAGCAACACCAACTTCCTGTCAATCACACACCGATCAGCAGAGCGACTGAAAAGCATCGATCGCCCCTGTGTAAATTTGCTTAGTTTTGTGTGAAATTACTTGGCGCGTGCGCCCTGTGGCCCATACGCATGCGCAGAACAGCCGGTTTTTAGCCTGATCGCTATGCTGCGAAAAATGGCAGCGAGAGATCAACTCGAAATGAGGGCCATTGCCTATTGAAGTTATGGGAGTCGTTTAGTGATATGCATGGGGTGGCATTCTGCTTTGCCTATACACTGTGGTCCCACTACAGAATGTTGCTATATGCAGCAGCACTGTAGTGGGACACATCTGTATGCACTTTATTATTTTCCTATCTTTGCCACTGCGTATGTTTTTTTCCCTATTGGTGCCAGTGTAGGTGTGTGTGTGTTTTTTTTCCTATTGGTGCCAATGTGTGTGTTTTATATCCTCTCAGTGCCAATATGTTTGATATTTTTTATGTGAAGCATATGTGTTTTATTATTTTCCTGTGGTGGCCTATGTGCTTTATTATTTTTGCTTGTTGCCAACATGTGTTTTATTTCCTATTGCTGCCAATGTGTTTATTATTTTTCATTTGAAGCCTATGTGTTTTTATTATTTTTCCGTGGGGTCCTATGTACTTTAGAATTTTCATGTGGAGGCCTGCAGTATGTGCTTTATTATTTAGGTGCCAATGTGTATGTGTTTTTTTCCTATAGGTACCAAAGTGGGTTTGTGTATTTTTTTTATAGGTGACAATTTGTTATTTGTCATGTGAATCCTATGTATTTTATTATTTTCCTGTGGGGGCATATGTGCTTTATTATTTTCCTATCAGTGTCATTGTGTGTGTGTTTTTATTCTTATTGGTGCCAATATGGTGTGACCCACTTCTTGTATGATTTCCTAGTTGTTAGGCCTTGTGATTACCTGCATTGTGCAGAATTGATGTTCTCAATCTGTGCCCTGTTCCAGATCAACAAAACTATAGTCTTCTGTTGTGACAATTTGGGTGTAGTGCTGGCCATTAATAGATAAATGTCTACTCCTTTGTATGTGGTTAGATTGCTAGCTTGCCTGGTATTGACTAACTTGTGCTTAAATATTATCTTCTCAGCCTGTCATGTCCTGGGGTGGAGAATAATATTGCTAACACCCTTTGCAGCTTTAGTTGGACTATATTTATTTATTTATTTATTTATTTATTTATTTATTTATTTATTTATTTATTAACAGTTTCTTATATAGCGCAGCATATTCCGTTGTGCTTTACAATTGGAACAACAGTAATAGAAGAAAACTGGGTAAAAACAGACAGACAGAGGTGGGAAGGCCCTGCTCGCAATCTTATAATCTATAGGGAAATAGGCATTGATACACAAGGATAGATGCTACCTATTGCATAATGGTCCACAGATTGCTAGGTTCTTAATGGATTGTATAATATGATCACCCAGCAATTTTGGCAAAGGGTTAGGAAGGTGTGAAAGAAAAACAAAATATGTGAGGTTAGAGGTTATGAGTACTGTACAGAGGGGATGTAATTAGATAGGGAAGCATTGAAGGTTTATGCAGGTGGGTCTGGAATTTAATAGGCTTGTCTGAAGAGGTGAGTTTTCATGGAACGTTTAAAGGTTTAGAGACTAGAGGTAAGTCTTATTGTGCGTGAGAGGGCATTCCACAGAGTGGGGGAAGCCTGGATAAAGTCCTGTAATTTTGAGTGGGAACAAGTAATACGTGTGGATGAGAGATGCAGATATTGGCCCTCATTCCGAGTTGTTCGCTCGCTAGCTGCTTTTAGCAGCATTGCACACGCTAAGCCGCCGCCCTCTGGGAGTGTATCTTAGCATAGCAGAATTGCGAACGAAAGATTAGCAGAATTGCGAATAGAAATTTCTTAGCAGTTTCTGAGTAGCTTGAGACTTACTCCTACACTGTGATCAGTTCAGTCAGTTTCGTTCCTGGTTTTACATCACAAACACACCCAGCGTTCGGCCAGACACTCCCCCGTTTCTTCAGACACTCCCGCATTTTTCCCAGAAATGCCAGCGTTTCTCCGCACACTCCCAGAAAATGGCCAGTTTCCGCCCAGAAACACCCACTTCCTGTCAATCACACTCCGATCACCAGAACGATGAAAAAACGTAATTACGCCGTGAGTAAAATACCAAACTTTTGTGCTAATTTACTTGGCGCAGGTGCACTGCGAACATTGCGCATGCGCAGTTTGCAACTAATCGCTCCGTAGCGGAAAAAAAAAACGAGCGAACAACTCGGAATGACCCCCATTGTGCAGAGCGAAGAGCTCCATTAGGAAGATATCTTGAGATGAGCGAAGAAATGTATGTTGGTGCAGTTTGGTTAATAGCCTTGTATGTAAGTAAAAGTATTTTATATTTAATACGGTAGAATACCGGTAACCAATGGAGGGACTGACAGAGCGGATTTGCAGATGATGAACGTCTAGCAAGGAAAATAAGCCTCGCAGCTGCATTCAAAATGAATTGTAGTGGTGAGAGCCTATGTTTGGGAAGACCAGTCAGGAGATTATTACAACAATCAATGCGGGAGATAATGAGAGCATGGATCAGAGATTTTGCTGTGTCTTGTGTAAGATTTGGTCGTATTTTGGATATGTTTCTAAGATGTATGTAACATGATTTTGAGATAGATTGAACGTGGGGAGCAAAGGACAGTTCAGAGTCAAGAATGACATCTAGGCAGCGAGCTTGTGGGGTAGGGATGATCGCCGAGTTATCAACAGTGATAGAGATATCAGGTTGGGAACTCCTATTGGCTGGTGGAAATATAATTCATTCTGTTTTGGAAATGTTAAGTTTGAGGTGGCGAGATGTCATCCAAGATGAAATGGCAGAAAGGCATTCAGTGACACGGCCCAATACAGATGGTGACAAATCTGGGGAGGATAGGTAGATTTGAACATCATTTGCATACAGATGATACTGAAATCTGAAAGAGCTGATTAGTTTGCCAGGAGATGTGGTATAGATAGAGATAAAGCAGAGGACCTAAGATTGAGCCTTGCGGTACTCCAACCGAGAGAGGTAGTAAAGAGGATATTTAATGAGTTTATACCACAGGCAGCTTTGTTGGGGGGCTCCCAGTATTCTCTTTGCTACCCCTAAGACCACAGATCTTCCCTCACATCACAGATCACATTTCTGTAGGGGATCAAAGGAATTTTACTTTTTTTTTTTTTTACTGCCAAATGGTGGAGGTACAGTAGCTTTGGTGTTATAGCATGGCAAAAATGTGGCCACTAGAGCTCATATTTGGTCAAGTGCATTGGCATAAATGTATATGTTTGCCAAAATCACCCACAAGGTAATTATGTTTACCTCCCACAAGGGGGCCCATTTTATTACTGTAATGGAAAAATGGCAATTTGTCAGCTATTTGAATGCAAAAAAAGAGGAAGATACAAAGATTTTATAAAGTATTAATTTTGTTTTGCTTTTTTTATTTCTTAAAGATCCTAAAAAGTGGAACAGGGCATATGTAGTTTCTTAGCAGCTAGAGTGCCATAGGTTGCCTACCCTGTTCTACACATATATTGATATGAGAGGCACATCAGACAATGTGGCTGACATGGCAGGATCAGTGTTTATGCATTCTCAGTGCTCTCCTCTCAGTGGGACACTATCTTTTACATTTATCCATTATGACTGGTCATAATTTTTTATTTTATCTGTCTGCATTAGTACTGTCTACATTTTGAGTGTTGACATTTTGGTGGTGTTCACGCTTTGCTTGTTGAAATTTATTTTTTAATTGTCAAAATGTTTCCAATATTTAACTGTCAATCTAATGACTGTCGACATCATGTCCATGTCAACCTTTTGTTATTGACATTTTGATCATGTCAACATTACAATACCTCAGTGACATGTGGTGAGGTAAATAGCTGGGGTGGCACTGGCTAGTATAAGAGACACATTTACATATACTGTATATGAACCCGATAGCAGAGCATGTCAGGGGGAGGGCTGCACTATGTTGTAGAATGTGCAGACTACTGGCACATGCCCTAAGAGACACATCCCTTAGCGCAAGTGACTGCACTGCTATTGCTAGGCACAGTACACACTGGCCAGAGTCACTTACAGTACAGTACATTATATAGTGGCCAGCAACATTTTTCTTTAATGGGCAAAACCATGCACCCCGCAGAGGGGGCAGATGTAACGTGTGCAGAGAGAGGTAGATTTGGGTGGGGTGTGTTCAAACGGAAAGCTAAATTGCAGTGTAGAGATAAAGCAGCCAGTATTTACCCTGCACAGAAACAAAATAACCCAACCAAATCTAACTCTCTCTCTCTGCACATGTTACATCTGCCCCACCTGCAGTGCACATGGTTTTTCCCATTAGAGAAAAATTTAGCTTTTACAATCAGGTCTGAATTAGGTCCACTGTCATTGTACCACAGACTATAAGTAGGCTTTGTGTCCAGTTTCTTATGGAACACTTGTATTTTTTATTTTTTTGGTTCTGTCCATTTTGCTAATAGATGCCATATTAGTTATTAATAAAACCCAGCAAAAAGGGAAAGCTCTGCCTTTGTAATACTCCTTTTACGCTGCACAAATAACTCAGTATATTGCCGGGTTGACATGGATTTAGGTGCGGTCTGAAAGGGGTATGTTCCGATTTTGCGGGTCACCTGGCCTGGTATTTCAACCCGGAAATAAAGCAGGGTTATTCCCTAGTCAGGTGCACAGTGTGAACGGGTTGCTGGGTCGATGTGTTCCGGGACCCGTTCACACTATAGGGACAGGTGGCGCTTGGAAATGATCTGATCTCCAAGCACCACCTCTGCACACGTTATTGCACACATCACCAAGCCGGGTTGGTGCCGTCAGTCTGAAAGGGGTCATGCAACCTGCTTTAGCGATGTGAAAGCGGTATGAGTCTTGCAGCAGCACCATGTCAGTACAGGGGAAGGTGGCTGAGCTTTCTTCCTGGCAGAGACCTGAGCCAACTCCACTTCAATCCCCCCCCCCCCACACACACACACACACAAAATACAGATTTAAATAAAAATATAGACTGCTGATAATATATACATTCTTACAAAAGACAGTAAAGTGGACAGGACTGTGTTATATGCCACTAGAGAAGTACCTCCATACATAACATAAAACCAAATTGGAAACGTGTCGCATAAAATCTTCCGATGTAATGCCCCCTACACATTAGGCAATCCGCCAAGCTGCCCGACGGCCGATACGGCAGACGGGTGAACCGGTGGTGGGGGGAGGTGATGGGTGGAGTGAAGTTTCTTCACTCTACCATCACCCGGATCCATAGCCCTGCATGCTAATATGGCTGTCCATATTGGCCTGCATGCACAAGCGATTGGGCACCAATTATGAATGAGTGCGGGGCCGCGCATCGTTCATCACTGGAGCTTACACACTGAACGATATGAACGAGTTCTCATTCATTAATGAACAAGATCGTTCATATCGTTCAGTGAAAATGTTTAGGGCCTATTAGAGTCTGTGCGTGGGCAGTCAACCTTAAAAGATTGTGGGCCAGATGCATCATCGCTTGGAAAGTGATAAAATGGAGAGTGAAAAAGTATCAAACAATCAGCTCCTAACTGACATTTTTCAAACACAGCCTGTGACATGGCAGTTAGGATCTGATTAGATGGTACTTTTTCACTCTCCACTTTATCACTCTCCAAGCGATGATGCATCTAGCCCTCTTTCTTTAAAGAAACATCTTCCCCCCTCAGCAGCATTACAGTGGTCAGCTATATGTTTGCTGGGGCCAGTTACTGATAGCTTTCCCACACCATGGTGCCCTCAACATTAAACCTTGTATCTGCTGGATGGTATGGTGATAAAAGAGCTGGGGATCAGGCATTTCAATGCTGTTTACCTACCTTGTGATCTTTATGAGGAAGCTGTCTCATTATGG